>NC_133337.1:38066090-38313590 GCF_030506205.2 Paramisgurnus dabryanus | reverse complement strand
TGCGTTCTGAGGGTCACACTACTGTACATCAGGTCCAGGGGTGCACATAACTTTTTTGGCCTGGTTCTTAAAGCAGCACCTGGAGATGTTGCTTGGTCCTCACACTATTCATAGCACAGACATCATACATGCTGTCATCATCACTAATCTCCTGACTACTCTCTTCACCATGTTTCTTTGGTTTAAACATGGTAGACGATAATGTACATAAAATCAAATATGCCTGGTTATGGTTTCTAACCCATGTAACCCGTTTTTTAGGTTGATAAAAGCACTGGGGACCCAATTATAGCACCTAAACATAGAAAACGTTTTATGATATGTGCCCTTTAAAGACAAATAAATGGTCAGGAATATATTTTTTATTTTAATCACGCATGGGCACCTGTGTATCAGTTATGTGCACCCCTGATCACGTCAAATTCATTTATTTTGGATAAAGATCCATTATAAAACAGTTTGTGTGCATGTAAAGGCTGATGTGTGTTTGTTTGTTTAGGTTGAACATCCTCAGAGAAGTAAGAAAGCCGTTTGGCACAAACTTCTGTCTAAGCAGAGGAAGAGAGCTGTGGTGGCTTGTTTCAGGATGGCTCCTCTGTATAATCTGCCCAGGTGAAGAACAGACTCACGCTGATCTACTGCTGACCATCACTCCATCGTCTCTGACGTCATCTTCTCATTGTGTTATATACAGGCACAGAGCTGTCAACCTCTTCCTTCAGGGTTATGAGAAGTCCTGGATTGAGACGGAGGAGCATTATTTTGAAGACAAGCTGATTGAGGATTTGGCTGTAAGTGTTTTTGTTGATTCTTTTACTGTAATAGTTCTTTTCAATGTCTTTTTAACCCTTGTGAAGTCATCTTTAGCTGTTGGTCATGAAAGATCCTCTTAATAAACCTCAACTTCACTTGTAGGTCAATGAGATGAGATGTTTGTGGTTGTGTGTTGTAGAAACCAGGTGTAGAAGAACCGTCAGAGGAAGATGAGACCATCAAACGCATCGATCCGTTACATCAACTCATCCAACTCTTCAGCAGAACCGCACTGACGGAGAAATGGTGCGGATTACAGTCAAAACACATCTTTCATTGTAGGAAACAAGTCAATCTGATAGATAGTCTCATGTGTTTGCTTGTTGTAGTAAACTAGAGGAAGATCATCTCTACATGGCTTATGCAGATATCATGGCCAAGGTAAGACAGAAGTCATATAGTAAGATCGGCTATCATACAATAACACTGAAGTTTATTTAAATATGAGTATCTGCATGGTTTTCAGGACAGGATCCCAGACTAAAATGTGTGTTTGAGGTTTAATCTTAACATATATTGAGTGTCATTGTTTTGTCTCAAGATGTACACCATTAATGTTTTTTGTAAGGTTTATTTATAAATGTCCTAATATAACTAAGGTCTTAGTCCCTAGATTAATCTGTCTCGGAAACTGTCCCAGAGTTATTTTATCACTAAAATCACAGGATAAAATACATATCAATTTTGGTGTTTGGTGTAATAAATGAAATTTTTTATTGAAATATGGCAAATTATTAACTCTTTCGCCGCCATTGACGAGATATCTCGTCAATTAAGAGAAAACGCTTCCCCGCCAATGACGAGATTTTCCGTCTTTCCGCAACGCAATACCGCTATTATCCACCAGGTGGCTATCCACTTCCGCAACTTATACAACCCGGAAGTAGCACCTCACATGAAAGAGAAAGAACTCCGTGTATGTTTTAAAGATCGCTCTGCATCTCATCTCTATCAAAAGTCCTTCGCAAAAATTGAATTATCTCAGCTTTTTGCTCAAAATTGGGTGTTTTTGAAGAAACCTTCCCATGTTTGAGAGGTAATTACAAGAGAACTAATGAAGGTAGGATTTTTTTTGTTTGAAAGCAGAGGGTCTGTTCTTTCATCTGATATATTGTTTAATAATATATTTAAAGAAGAACATTTTCTGGAAGGCATTAAACTTTGGTGAAAATCATGAAAAATGCTGGCGCTGGCTGGCAACTTTTTTTAAAACGCTGGCGGGGAAAGAGTTAAAAACACCACTTACATTAATATTATATTATGAGTTTATATTATTTTTTTACTAAAATATAATCTATAAAATTAATCTAAATACTAATTCTGGTATAAATTGACTTATTGGTTTGCTTGTCATCTACAGAGCTGTCATGATGAGGAGGAAGATGAAGAGGAGGAGGTGAAGAGTTTTGAGGTACGTGAATACAGATGAATACTAAGAGTTGTGTACATGGTAATGAGATATCATGAGCCTCAAACATGATTACTTCCTCCTCCTTATGTAAACCTCATGCATGCAAATGACTGCTGGAAAACAGACCAATCACAATATAACGTTACAGTCAAGATGTACGCCACAACATTAAATTACACATTAAATTAAGTATCATGTTGTTACAATGATAAAAAGAAAGTTGTGACTGCTGAGTTAGCGCTATATGCTAGTTAATGTTATATGCTAGAGTTTAGGCTGAAGTTCTACTATTGATGTTACAGTTATCGTTTTGCAGGTCCATACTGAAAAAACCACAAACTTACCACTCAGAAACGTCCATTAACAATCTCCAAACAATTGATAATTCCTCAAAATCTGATAGAGACTCAAACATAAGATCTGTTAACACACACACAGAGCTACTGAAGGAGAAACAGCCAATCAGAGCAGAGCTCAACATTATTATTCATGACCCTTTCAAATAAGATAATAATAGACCATTTCATGATGTCATGTGCTCATTAGCATATTTGTGACAGATCGACAGATCATGACATCATTTTACTCTTTGTACTGTCTGAAACTGTATTTTAATGCAGCTGAATGCCCAATAACATTAAAAAGATGAAGAATGCTGAGATTTTACGTATTTTTCTCTCACATAGCGCTCAGACTTCTGGGTAACAAACTGTGTATATTTACAGATGAATGCTGTGTTTATGCTTACTTATTACACGGCTCTCTGGAATGCTTGATTCTGATTGGTCAGTTGAGACATTTGCAGGTTCGTTCTTTTCGAATAATAACCGCTCCAAAATAATAACGCATAGCCGGTACTACTTTTACGAGTAAGATCGCTCCGCGCCAATAAAGATCAATAAAGATTACTGTTTGTTTGGCGCCATCTTGTGACAAACACTGGACAACCACGACAAGACACAGAGAGCTTACTGAGACTGAACTTGACAAAATAGAGCATGACAGCTACGAAGCCACCAACACACAAAAAAATACAGAATGGGCATTAAAACTTCTCAAAGACTGGCTAAAAGAGAAAAAAATGGAGACAGACAAGTATGAAGCAGAGGATCTTAAAAAGGTATTACGATCATTTTATGCATCTGTGCAAAGTTTCGCGGAAGGATAAAAATGTTAATTTAAAACAAATATGCCAATAAAATGTTTCCAATTCATATTCATGTCCAGTTTTTTTTCTTATGTGACAAGTAGCCGTGTAATAAGCGGGATAATGTAGAGTCAGCCGGTAGTTATCGGGAAATAAGCCCCTTCAGTGTGATACAAGACCCTCCGCTTCGCGTCGGGTCCTGATCACACTGTCGGGGCTTATTTCCCGATAACTACCGGCTGCCTCTACATTATCCCTTACATGTTTAAATAGTCACATTAAATTGTTTAAATTTTAAACAAATTCAAAGCAAACAATCTACAGATAGACATCAAGAGAGGTTCACTGGGCGATACCTGCCACATCTTTTTGACCAAATGAAAGCTAAAGTTTATACAAAAGTCACAAGATGTGTGGCTGTGCACATTTTGTGGAAGATAAGGACACCAAAGGGGTGTAAAAAGTTACCAAGTTGGCACACAACACTTGCAGACGTCTCAGAAGAGATATCGGGCCCTATTTTAAAGATCTGAAACGCAAGTGCGAAGCGCAACGCGCAAGTGAGTTTGTGGGCGGATCTTGGGCGCTGTTGCTATTTTCCCGGCGGGAGAAATAACTCTTGCGCCGGGCGCAAATCAGTAAGGGGTTGGTCTGAAGTAGGTTCATTATTCATAGGTGTGGTTTGGGCGTAACGTCAAATAAACCAATCAGAACGCTATCCAACATTCCCTTTAAACGCAAGGGCGCAAGTTCCATGGCAGGTTGCTATTATTATGACGGATTTACCAGGCGCACGCCAGGAGCGGTTCACAGCCGAGGAGACCGACGTTCTTGTAAATTCCAAGCTTGCCAGCTTAGAAATCGGGCCCAAGAAACGCAAGCAAGGTCCAACCCCAAAGTACTCTTACAAATCAAGTTCATATACATTAAGGTTTCTTATGAAAACATTTTAATTATTATTTACATAAAATAAACGTAATACAGCCACACAACAAACTTATGAAAATATTTTAATTTTGCATGAGAATTTTTTAACGCAGCCACACAATAAATAAAAACTATCACTACAATGCTCACCACTATGATTCCCCTTATCTCGTGTATTAATATTTTTAAGTGTAACAATTTATGATTTGCAAAAATAACTGTTGCATCTGTGTAGATTAGATAAGCAAAGTGTATGCGTGTTGTGCACGCTAAACATTATGGTCAAGCATGCGCCCTTAAAATAGCATAATGAACAACGCGCCACTGACTTTAAACTTTTTTTTTCTGGTCAGTGGCGCAATTGTTTTTTGAAACTGCAAAATAGCATCAGGGATGGTTTGCGCCGCAACACGCCTCCTTTTTTGCGCTGAACCGCCCAGGGAGCGCAAGTTCATTCCCTAGTTTGCCGACGTGCGTCTGTGGAGGGAAAAACCCGCTGTGCGCCGGTGCAAAATACGAATGATACATGCGTCACTGACAAAGTCAATTGCGCTGGCTGCAAGATAGGGCCCATTGTATAAAATGGACCTGCAGACATTAGTGAGAGATGTACTGATGATGACCTTTGACTCCTGCAGGAGAAAGAGATGGAGAAACAGAAGCTGTTGTATCAACAGGCCAGACTTCATGATCGAGGAGCTGCAGAGATGGTCCTACAAACCATCAGCGCTAGCAAAGGTCAGACTTTACTATCAATCACATCATACAAATCAACCTTCAGAGGTGCTGGATGTGATGTGTTTATCTGATGAATGTCCTGTACAGGTGAGATGGGACCGATGGTGGCTTCTACACTAAAGCTGGGTATCGCTATACTCAATGGAGGAAATTCAACTGTACAACAGGTATCATCCGAGACAGAGATCATCTGGACTCTTAATGCCTTACAGAAGTACTGTAGTTTTACTGTGGTATAGTTGTGGTAAATCAGAGTTTTTCACCTACTATTACTTTGTTTTGTCTAGAAATTTTTGGACTATCTGAAAGACAAACGTGATGTGGGTTTTTTCCAGAGTTTGGCCGGACTGATGCAGTACTGCAGGTGTGTCCTTTAAAAACATCATCATTATACTGGGAATATATCAGGGAATACATTTATGGCCATATTACGCAATATGGCTGCCGTCGCATCATCCAGGTGGATGCTGCACATTGGTGGTGGTTGAGGAGATTCCCCCGTTCATATGTAAAGCGCTTTGAGTACAGAGAAAAGCACTATATAAATGTAAAGAATTATTATTATTATTATTTACATGATAACTCCCAGAAGTTATAAATCCTTTAAGTGAATATACAGTAAATTGTTGTAGTTTTTATTTCATCTGTGTAGAATAAAACTCAGTGTATTAATCTGTCCCCAAGCATTTCTATCTTTGTTTTTCTCATGTAAATCATTGTATTAGTGTTGAAGTGTTTATGAATGTTTGGTGTTGTCTGCAGTGTTTTAGATCTGAACGCTTTTGAGCGGCAGAATAAAGCTGAAGGTCTTGGCATGGTGACTGAAGAGGGTTCAGGTAGGATTTATGATCACATCTTTATTCATCTGTGTAATTATTTCCTGGTAAATCCTATAAACTGTATTGGGAATTAAATAAAAATGAAATCATGATACTGTAACATTATATTTCATATGCCATTTGTACATTTATTCATTTATAAATGCATTATTGTTTTTGTGTTGTGCTCATCTCCGTTTCAAAGAAGTCTCTGTGAAATTTCTTATTTTCTGTGTGTTAGTGAAGTGAGATGAATGTTTGAATGAGGCGTTTATAAAACATGAACCTGTTGTTTAGATCAGATTCAGTCCTCATTTCATTCTTGAGTCTGAATTATGAAGCATGAATTTTAACTTTCTTTTACGCTTTTTTTATTTTTTTATTTTTTAGGTTTCTTTGTGTTTGCTGTGCTTTAACATAACTTTAAAATGAGAAACTTGTCATCATTTACTAAGCATTACATCTCTGACCTGTTTGATTTGATTTTCATGAACATTTTGTAGAATATGAGGATACGCTTTCATTATGTGAAAATCATTTTGAATGTTTCTGTGTTTGACAGAAGAAAGTCAAACAGGTTTAGAGCGACATGAGTGCAAGTGAATGATGAATTATGAAACCTGTACGGTTGTTTTTCTTTTTCTGCTAACTGTTTTTCACTTTTTTGTCATAATACCCTTTTCTAAAGGCTTTTGCATCAGATTTATTCAGGTTTGGATTCAAACAGCATCATTTCAACTCAAGTCAAAAGCAGATGATAAAAGCTTGAGCTATAAGAATATGAAATTTACAAAGCCTACAGTAGTGTAACTCTCACATCCCAGATCTATTTACATCAATGATTAGTAAATGATTCATTTTCAGTTAATGTCTCAGTACTGTATATGTACATGTTTTTGTTTATTGTCATATTGATTTGGAGTATAGTTGTATACACAAGTGTTAAATATTGTAAGTGACGTCTATTGAAACATCATTAAAGATCTGAAGCTCATCAGTTTGATGATAAATCAGAGATGTTTTGTTTCTTCTTCTGTGGTGTCTCATCATTGAATGGTGCTGATTGAATTCAAGTCTGTTTTCCAGATCTTTTGACCTGTTTGACTTCTCACATCTTTCTTTCTTTTTCTTCTTTTTTTATCGGTTAACTTACCGTCTTCCTCCTTTATCAGTCCTCACTCATGAGCGTGGTAATTATGACTTCTGCAATCATTTACTGATGTGTGTGTGTGTGCGCGCGTGTGTGTGTGTGAGCCCAACACCTTACCTCTGCCCCGCCCCGCCCCGCCCCACAACAGACCTTTAGCCAATCACACGCTTGTCATTTTAACCACATCTTAAATTATAGCTTTAATAAAAATCATTTAAAATTATTTATTGGATAATTCAGAGTATTGTTGATAAAACAGTGGTGATTAAAGATGATATTGATCTGTAGTTTCATGTGTGATTTTGTCTTGGCTGTGGTGCAGCGGCTGGGTGTTTGGTTAGGAGTGTGCGTGTTTGTGTTTCTTCTGCTCTGAGAGGATGATGATGATGATGATGATCCCTCACAGCTGTCTCTCAGTGCCCAACTTCCTCCTCCTCTCTGATTGGTTGAGCTGTTCAGTTGATGTCGTGTGCTGTCGTCTCTGTTGTACCTGCTTTTCTTCTCTGTTTTGATTTATTGTCAGGTTATTTTTTGCTTCAACATGTCGGTTTTGTTCTTTGAGTGTTTTTCTGAAGATCAGTGTTGTGTTTTTCTATTGTGTCATTCATCTGCGTTTCTGTTCGATTATGTCATCATTTGAGTTTGATGGACCAGATGAAGTCTAACTATAACCCATAATGCATAGAGTTCATACTGTAGGTTGAAGAGTCGTGTGGCTGTTATAAAATGTCTTTAAATCCTGAAGATGCATAGCAGTTGTATAATGTTGTGTTTTGCACGCTAGATTTAAAGTGAATACTGTAGTTTGCTAATGTCATTGTGTAGAAGTTGACTGGCTTCTGTTCTGGTTGATCATTATATGGATTCACACCTGAAAGTGCATTTATCTGATTTGTCCACTCAGAAATGTTGATGAATTATTTCATTGCTGCTTTCATTCAGGCTCTGTTTCAAACCACTGTAAGCTGTTTTCTGTGACATCTCTTCTGAGACAGAAATGAACCCTCATAAATGAAGCACAGCTAATGAAAACATTTTATTATTTCATTGCATTACTACACTGAATTCTGACTATAATTTATATATATATATATATATATATATACTTTATCTGTCACCTTGAAATGAAGGCTGCATGTCACCTGCCTTAGATGTTTGTCAAAAACAAGGTATCGTAGGGCTTCCTATGATGCCTTAGAATACTCCCTATGTAGACAGCTCACTACAGTAGGTTTCAAACAGAGCTATTAACAATAGTGAAGTAAAAGAAGTACAGTATATATCATTGTATATCTCTTAAACTATAAGAAGTCATACTGCAAGCACTTTCATGTTGTGATTTGTTTTTAGGTTTGTGGTTGTCGCTGTGACTCCGGACTCTTTAGACAAATATTGTGACATTATGACCCATCATATTCCTCCCGTATGACCAAAGCAGCACTCCAGCAGTCTCCAAATGCCTCACGTATTAAATGACACCTGTAGAAATATCTCAAATCATTTAGACTCCATAACACATGTTTGGTTTTTGTACTGATCTTAAATCAGTCATTAGACATTAATAATAAAGTTTGATTGTGATCTCATTTACTGTATGTTGGTAAGAGGTTATGTTAGATTTGGAGGCCTGCTGCTGATTCCCCACCCTTCATGTACGATGTACTGTACAGTCAGTTATATGTTCATCTGTTTGTGAGCTTGTGTGTCATGAGCGGAGTTCTGGACCATCACACCTGCTCTGGCTCGTGATGATGTCACGTCTAATGCCTCGCTGTGATGTCACACAGGTGAAAAGGTCATGCAGGATGATGAATTCACCTGTGACCTCTTCCGCTTCCTGCAGCTGCTTTGTGAAGGACACAACTCAGGTAAGTGTCACCTGTCCTCAGGTTTATCAGTGTGACTCTTTACATGCACACGTTTAATCTGAGATCAGCACCTACACCTCCCTTTGTAGTGCACTAAATCAGATGATTCACTGTGTAATTCAAAACAAATCTACACTGTAAAAAGTGAAAGTTGGATTAACTTAAAAGATTACTTCAATTGAAAATATTTTGTTTGACTTTCACTTTAAGTTACCCATTGAAGTAATTTGTACTTTTTTCACCTTAAATTTTTCAATTAAAGTAGAGTGTACAGACAAGAGGCTTCAGCGATATCAGTTTTTGTGTAATATTGTGAAGGGTTTGGTGGAGCGTTTTGTTCATTTTTAGTTTTTGTGACTTGAGGTGTAATGAACAAAGCCGTTCAGCAAAGTCAAACGTTAAGCAAATATGAAATGATTCACTGTGCATTGAAGATGCTTGGACACAGCAGTTAGTCGTAAAGTCTTGTAAAGCTAATGGTACATCTACAAGAGTTTGCAGTGTGAAGGCCGGTGTGTTGTGTTGTGTTTACTAATGAAAGTGTGTGTGGTCTGTCTGTACATCAAGATTTTCAGAACTACCTTAGAACACAGACAGGAAACAACACGACGGTCAACATCATCATCTCCACTGTGGATTATCTGCTCAGAGTCCAGGTGAGAAGTTTCTTCATGAGGGTCACATTCTTATAACACACATCTGACACATCTGTTCACTATGTGTGTGTGTGTGTGTGTGTGTGTGTGTGTGTGTCCTCAGGAGTCCATTAGTGACTTTTACTGGTATTATTCTGGTAAAGATGTGATCGATGAACAAGGCCAGAGGAATTTCTCCAAAGCCATCAATGTAGCCAAACAAGTCTTCAATACTCTGACAGAGTACATTCAGGTAGATCCTCTCATCTGCAGTTACACTGAAAGTAGAAGATTTGTGCAAAACTTTAAGACGTTTTTGCGATTTTTGCAAAATTGCCGTGTTTCCATTGGCGGCATTTTCAATTTGCTATTTCAATGTGCATAATTTGAATGGTCATAGAAACGCAGCTTGTGTGAGCATCTTTAATCTTCTGAGTTTAATGTGTTTCTTTTCTGCAGGGTCCCTGCACAGGGAATCAACAGAGTCTGGCTCATAGTCGACTTTGGGACGCAGTCGTCGGATTCCTGCATGTTTTCGCACACATGCAGATGAAGCTGTCTCAGGTAAATCTATAATCAATCATTTATTTATTCACAAGAAAAGAACACCATGTCAAATTAAGATATTTGTGGACTATCTGTGTTGTAAAAAGATCCTGTGAAACTGAGACATTGGTTCTTATTTAGATGATGAGGGTAGAAGAAGGACATCTTGATTTATTCTTGTTAAGGAGCTGGCGGGGAGCACAGTTCAATGAGTAATTGTGTTGTTCTTACACTGTAGGATTCAAGCCAAATCGAGCTGTTAAAGGAGCTAATGGATCTTCAAAAGGATATGGTTGTGATGCTGTTGTCCATGTTAGAAGGTGAGATTGTTTCATTTATTGAGGTTAGCTGAACATACGCTTATCACCAGGAAGACATTTGCCATTATAATCTTTCTATCATCTTAGGAAACGTTGTGAATGGGACCATCGGAAAGCAGATGGTGGACATGTTAGTGGAATCGTCCAACAACGTTGAGATGATCCTGAAGTTCTTTGACATGTTCCTCAAACTGAAAGATCTGACATCATCGGACGCCTTCAAAGAGTACGACCCGGATGGCAAAGGTGTCATATCCAAGAGAGATTTCCATAAAGCTATGGAAAGCCATAAACATTATACCCAATCCGAGACGGAGTTCCTCCTCTCATGTGCAGAACCGGACGAAAACGAACTGTTGGACTACGAAGAGTTTGTCGAACGTTTTCACGAACCGGCGAAGGACATCGGCTTCAATGTCGCAGTCCTTCTTACCAACCTTTCCGAACATATGCCTCACGACTCTCGTCTCCAGACCTTCTTGGAGCTCGCGGAGAGCGTGCTGAACTATTTCCAGCCGTACTTGGGCCGCATTGAAATCATGGGCAGCGCCAAGCGCATCGAGCGTGTGTATTTCGAGATCAGCGAGTCCAGCCGCACGCAGTGGGAGAAGCCGCAGGTCAAAGAGTCCAAACGGCAGTTCATCTTTGATGTTGTCAATGAGGGAGGCGAAAAGGAGAAAATGGAGCTCTTCGTGAACTTCTGTGAGGACACCATCTTCGAGATGCAGCTGGCCGCACAGATGTCCGATGCCGGCGAACGCTCGGCCAGCAAAGAGGACAGCGAGAAGGAGAAACCAGAGGAGGAGAGCCCTGAGATGGGATTTTTCTCCATCGCCACCGTGAAGACGGCTCTGTTGGCTCTACGATACAATGTGATGCTCCTGATGAAGGTGCTTTCCATGAAGAGCATCAAGAAGCAGGTGAAGAAAGCAAAGAAGATGACGGTGAAAGACATGGTGACGACGCTTGTGTCTTTTTACTGGAGCGTCCTGCTGGGCCTCCTGCACTTCACCTTCAGCGTCGCACGAGGTTTCTTCCGTATCGTATACAACAGCTTTCTGGGAGGGAGTCTGGTGGAGGGCGCCAAGACCATGAAGGTGTCGGAGCTCCTTGCCAACATGCCTGATCCGACTCAAGATGAAGTGAGAGGAGAAATCGAGGAGGGCGAGAAGAAACTCTTAGACAAAACCTCACCCGAGGAGGACCTGGCTGATCTGAACGTGGCCACGGATGACACCGATCTCCTGTCTGATATATTTGGTTTGGATCTGAAAAGAGAAGGGGGGCAGTATAAACTCATGCCTCACAATCCCAACGCCAACCTCGCCGATCTGCTCAACACACCCGTCCCACCTCCTCCAACACCGTCGCCTGAAGTCCGCAGACGACACCAGGTAAGAGGACGACGTTTAACTTCAAACATAAGATAGACTTTGATATATATATGTGTATAATAAAAACATGGCTCATTTCTTCTGGGTCTCTCAGACGAAAGGATCTTCATCCTCAGTGGATAACAGTGAGGTTACAGAGGAGACCAAATCAATCCCTGAAAAATCTGAGTAAGTCTTAGATTAGATATCTGTGGTTATAATTGTATTATTTTATTATAAAATATCCAGAGTTATTACAGACTCTTTCCCCAAGTCTGCTGTGGCCAGAGGTTGTAATCCTTTTGAAATTAAGAGGCTTTTTAATCACATGAAATTTCTCATTGTGTTACTCAGAGGGGAAAATGGAGAGAAAAGCCAGAAAAAGAAGAAGGAAGATGAAGTCAAGCGTAAAGTGCGACTGCATTATCGTAGAGCGGATGAACCTGACCTTCAAGAGTCGGCTTTCTGGAAAAAGATCATCGCCTACCAACGCAAACTTCTGGTCTGAGATCCTCACAAATCAAATAATATATCTGATGGATCATAGACCTCAGCAGTCATGAATGAAGATTTAACTAAATAAACTGTACTGTATATCTCATGTCAGACTAATCCAGTATGTGTCTTCTCTTCTGCAGAACTATTTCGCACGAAATTTCTACAACATGAGAATGTTGGCACTGTTTGTGGCGTTTGCCATCAACTTTATTCTGCTGTTTTACAAGGTAATTCTGACTAGTTTGTTTTTAAAGCTGCCGTAGAATGTAAAACTGTATTTATGTAGGCATAGATGAGCAGTAAGAGTTCATGGTAATGAAAACACGATTGCGTCCCCCTTCTTATGTAAACCTTGTGCATGTAAAAGACCGCTGGAAAACAGACCAATCACAACATAACACCAACTGTGTTAAATTACACTTTAAAGGGGACATAAAATGAAAATCGGACTTTTTCACATTTAAGTGCTATAATTGGGTCCCCAAAGATCAACTCATTTGCATTTTGAAAGACACACCCAAAAACGGAAAAATTTTCCTTACACCTACAAAGTGGCAATTTTAACATCTTATAATAAATAATCTTTATGATATTTTGAGCTAAAACTTCACATACTGCTATATGCTAGTTAATGCTATATGCTATTTAACGTTATATGCTAGTTAATGCTATATGCTAACGTTAAGGCTGAAGTTCTACTATTGACGTTACAGTTACGTTTTGCAGGTCCATACTAAAAACACCACAAACTTACCACCTAGAAACGTCCATTAACAATCTCCAAACAATTGATTATTCCTCAAAATCTGATACAGACTCAAACATAAGATCTGTTTATACACATACAGAGAAACAGCCAATCAGAGCAGAGCTCAACATTATTATTCATGACCCTTTCATATAAGGTAATAATAGATCATTTCATTATAAAGACAAATCCTGGGGTTGTAAATGGACATGAAAAACTGACTCTGGATCATTTAATAAAGCCACAAGCCTTCTGTGTAGATATCAGCGAATAATTGAACAGATTATTAACATGCATTCTTTAGCACCTTTAAAGTGTAGTAATGTTTCTGCTGTTTTTCAGGAAAATGTTTTTGGGTAAAGTTAGCTTTGTCTGGGTAAACATGAAATGATGTATTTCTGAATATTAAACTGTCTATATGCTTAAATCTTTATATAGTTTCAGTTAACCAGTCTGTAGGTCTTTATAAGTCAAGTAGTTTCTTGTAGTTTTTTCAATCAGCGATGATTTAAGCTGTCACACGTGTTGAGCTGTTATGCTCATGAGGTGATGTTTGAGTCGAGTTTGAGTTTTTTCCTCATGAGATGTGTACAGATTCTGATGTTTGTTTATTGTCGTGTTAAGGTGTCCACGTCTTCAGCGGTCACTGAAGGGAAGGATGTGTTGTTCAGTGGATCATCAGACACCAGCGTGCAGTGGGATCCTCTGAGCAGATCCAGTAATCGACCGGTCACCGTACACTTTGTACTGGAGGAGAGCAGCGGTTACATGGAGCCCACGCTACGGATTCTGGCCATTCTGCACACGGTCATCTCCTTCTTCTGTATCATTGGCTACTACTGCTTAAAGGTATGACATCATCTCTAGATAAACTATACAGTTTTTGGGTGCACAAGAGGATATGGGAGGTTGTTATAATATTTTAAGTTAGCATTGTGTTTTTCTACCAGAAACCTAAAACGTCATAACTTGTTTATGTTCTTCAAAATATTATTATGTGACCTGCTTCTGACTTCATAATAATGAAATGGTGATATAATACAGAAACAATAAACCTGTCAAATATAACATGCCTTGCAGTATCGGTCTAAAGAGGTTTTAATAAACGCTACATTTATATTTAATGGTCATTGCGGCAGATGTATTAGTCTTCACATGAAGTGATGTGTTTTTATTTCCCCCGCAGGTTCCTCTGGTGATATTTAAGCGTGAGAAGGAGGTGGCCAGAAAGCTGGAGTTTGATGGTCTGTATATCACCGAACAGCCATCAGAAGATGATATTAAAGGCCAATGGGACAGATTGGTCATAAACACACAGTGAGTGACCCCAATGACTTGATGTTAATGAAAACATAATGCCAATCAGGTGAACTAATGAAGGATGAGAATAATATTGGCCATTCATTTACACCCTCGCATTATAGTCAACAACGCTACCATCTACACTCGTTTGTTTTTAACCCTATGTGTAAAAATACTGGTGTTTTATTACATTATTTCTTTATTCTGAAGGTCGATGACTTCTCTTTCAAGGGGCGTGATTTCAAAATATGTGTGTGGCTCATCATACATGATAAAACAGACACTCACATTCACAAAATACTCGCAAGACACTAATGTAAGATGACCTCAAACCAAAGATGACCTTGATTGTGATGTGTTGATGGTCACATCCGTGTGCATGTTAGTGTAAAATGATTTTGATCATAATCATTGTTGTATGATACATGTATATAAGAATACAACGTCTACAGAAAATACAGATGAAAGAAAAACAGAAAAATACATCTTTGAAGGCAGAACAACATTTTGTAGTATTAAGAAATGCACACAATACAAAATCCATTTATTTCAAGCAGAATGAATTAAAGATAGTTTATATTATTTGTAGTACAAGGATAAAAGGTCTTTGTTTTGAATTAAGACAGATTGCAG
This sequence comes from Paramisgurnus dabryanus, assembly GCF_030506205.2. Taxonomy (NCBI): domain Eukaryota; kingdom Metazoa; phylum Chordata; class Actinopteri; order Cypriniformes; family Cobitidae; genus Paramisgurnus; species Paramisgurnus dabryanus. The sequence continues at coordinate 38,298,663 of NC_133337.1, read as the reverse complement.
TAATAATACGTCTTTTAAATGTATATCTTGTAATAATTCTCATCTCTTTATTATCTAAATCTGTTACTGTAGTAAAGATGATTATAAAACGGGCAGTTCTGGTTCTTCATTCTGATTGGTTGAAACGCGTTCTAAGCCGTGATAAAATACACCGGTAACCTCACGGTTCAGACCACATTACATAAGTATCACTGCGCCACTGTTACTGCGTATTGATTTATGAAAATAAACACCACAGTCTTAAATCATATTTTTAATTTGTCTACAATTGCACAATTAATGGCGATATCCAGATGAATGTCAATAAATAGGATTTATATAACTCAAGTTCATACGTCCGCTATTATCCACTGGGTGGCGATCTTACCCAACTTAAACACTGACGCATTCACTGAAAACACCGTGTAGTACTGTTCATGGCTCCGTCTGAATCTGATCTCTTACTAAAGTTCTTCACAAAAATGGAATTATCTCCGCTTTTAATAAAAAAATTTGAGAGGTGATAAGAGATCAAATGAAGGTAGGATGAAATGTTTTTTTGTTTGTTTTTGTTTCAAAGCGGATGGTCTGTTCTTTCATTTGATATTTTATGTTTATATAAAGAAGATAATTTTCTGGAAGGCATTAAAATAAAACTGGGTGGCAACTTAAAAAAAAAAAAACGCTGACGGGGAAAGAGTTCAGCATGCTTCCAAGCATATTTGATCATCACTTCAACAGTTGCACGATATAAATGTTAATGTATAAATTAGATGAATGGTGATTTATAAAATAAACACCACAGTCTTAAATCATATTTTCATTGTGTCTTTGCTGTGTCTGTGTTGGTTGGGAACTGCGCTCTGTTTCAGTCACACTTGATTCTGAGGAACTACTTTGTTTGGCGGAAGAGTAATATTTGTACTAATATAATTACAACTTTTTTGGGTTTTATTTTATAAAATCCCGCTAACGTTATGCATATGAAGTAACCGTTTTATAAACGCAATAAACCCCTCGAAGCGTTGGGTTACCAGTGCATTTTATAACAGCTAAGGGGGTTTAGGCACTCCGCTTCGCGTCGTGCCTAACAACGCCCCTTAGCTGTTATAAAATGCAGTGGTAACCCACTGCTTCTCGGGGTTTATTGCTTTATTTTATCTCTGTCTTTCAGGTCATTCCCAAACAATTACTGGGATAAATTTGTGAAGAGGAAGGTAAATACAAATTTTACACACATGAATAATGAAGTGATGAATTATTTTAATAAAACCCACGTGAATGATGAGTGTGTGTTGTAGGTGATGGATAAATACGGAGAGTTTTATGGAAATGATCGGATCAGTGAACTGCTCGGGATGGATAAAGCTGCTCTGGATTTCAGTGACGCTCACGAGAAGAGAAAACCAAAGAGAGACGGTTCACTAGCAGCAGTGTGAGTGTGTGTACTTTGTGTGTTTGTGTATTTGTGTATTTCATCTCTTAGATCCCTGCAGATGGCAGTAATGAGTCTGTCACTTTCCTTCATGACAACCACAGCGATTCAGCTCAGAAATGAAACATTTAGAAATGATTTTTCAGTAACACTGTTGAATTTTTCTCTTTTCAGGCTGAATTCAATCGATGTGAAGTATCAGATTTGGAAATTAGGTGTCGTCTTCACAGATAATGTAAATAAATCCTCCTTATATTTGTCTTTATGTGTTAACGTGAGTCTGATTTCAGATTTTTATTTGTTTTGTATGCTGCAGTCTTTCTTGTATCTGGCCTGGTATATGAGCATGTCTATACTCGGACACTACAATAATTTCTTCTTTGCTGCTCATCTGTTGGACATCGCCATGGGCTTTAAGACCCTGAGGACCATCCTGTCATCTGTAACCCACAACGGCAAACAGGTGCATGAACCTGATGTCATTTACATAAATCATTATAAAATCTTATTAAAGACTCACATTCACATTAACAACAGACTATAACTTTATTCTGATACCTACAGTAGTGAGGTTTAGCCATACAAAGATGTCAGAATCATAATCTTGATATAAACTGTGAGCATCGACTCTTAATCACACAAACTCTGTGTGTGTGCGTCTGTGTGTGCCTGTATGCGTGCGTTTGTGTGTGTGTGTAGTTGGTCCTGACTGTAGGTCTGCTGGCGGTTGTGGTTTATCTCTACACGGTGGTGGCTTTCAACTTCTTCCGTAAGTTCTACAATAAGAGTGAAGATGGAGAATCTCCAGACATGAAGTGTGACGACATGCTCACGGTAAGATAACAGTTAACAGTTAACAGTGCACCGTGGTATTACTATGTTGTTTTGGACATATACAGTACAGTACCGTGGTAATTCTAACATCTGAAATATTATAAGATTGGCCATGGTCATAAATAGTGTTAATATAATACCATCATATACATTAATGACAGGTCTTTCTGGGAGATACTACAGTACTGTATGTTCTAGTCCATGTAGATGTTTTAACACACATTGATACCAGTAGATCACCTGAGGAACTCACACATTATTGGTTCACCCACCATTAAAGTCATCCAGTCAGTCTTCATTAAATCTTATGTCACAGATATGAAATGTGAATGTCAGTCATGTAATTTCCTGTCATCAGCTCATTTGCATTTTAAAGGACACACCCCAAAACAGAACAATTTTTGCTCACACCTACAAAGTGAACAAATGAATGAAAGACATTTTATTTGATATGGACATAGCAATTACATTGGACAAACCAGATGTATTGTTTGAGTGTTTTAGCACAAGTGCTAATTCGCAACACTTGTCCATAGGCGACTTTAAAATGAATAAATAAATAAATAAGTAAAACAATTAAAATATCGAAAAAAGGAGATCAAGATGGAAGAAAAAAAGTGTCATTTTTAAAATGTTATAAAAATTTATCTATAGACCAATTTAGAGTAGACGTCACAGTTACGTCACTGCAAGCTGCGCGCGCAATGCGTTTGCAGAAAAACAGTGGAAATGAATTAGACACGAGTGAAAAGAGCAAGATAACTCACTAAAAAATGTCTTGTTGTGCTGTTAAGTGTCAGAATAAGAATGCCAAAAAAGATTGCTTTCATTTTTATAGAATACCATCGTCAAAGACATCATTTGAAGATAAACGTAGGTGTTTATGATTACAATAAGCCCTTAAACGGACAGAATGGAGCGAGGAAATCATCTGGAAATCTTTTAATAATTAGAATAGAAAATAAGTAGAGAAGATGTCCGGTGTGCTGTCGAAGTCTGTTCCCTCCATGTGTTTCTTGTAGCGTTTTTATCACGTTACAATTATAATTTATTCAGAATAAATGTTTTTTTTATACTGAAAAAGCAATAATATCACAATTTTTTTTAATATTTCATAATTTTTTCGTTTTCTATTATTTCTTTTTATTTCCTTATATCTTAGCTTATGTCTTCTTCCTGTTTGTTCTAAAATTATTATGTTTACATACTTAATAAATATATAAATATAGCACACACACACACACACACACACATGATGTAAAGTGTTATTAATATATAAACAGAACTTTTTAATGTATGTTTAAACATAATACTTTTATAATAGTTTTAGAACAAACACGTAAGATAAATATAAGGAAGAAATAATAGAAAACAGGAAAATTATGAAATATTTAATAAACGCTATTATATATAATACATGATAGTATTGCTTTTATATGTACTTTAGCGATTCAGACTGTAAAAATTATTGATTTAGCAAAAAAGAACAATACATATACATTACATACATGCATATCAGTAGCCAAGCCATTTACAGTTTTTTTCAGTCGCTAACAAGCATTTGTCCAATCAGTTGTCACATTTTCAAAACTCTAAACACAATTAGCACAGCATCGGTCTTTTGTGGCCATAGAATTCACACATTTCATGTCGTTTTCACACAATATGCAGTCAGTAAACACATTTCCACAATGCTTACATTTTCTTAACAGACAAGCTATACCTCCCACCAAAATTATGGATTGTTTTTGTAGTATTTACAAATGCTTTAACACAACATCCCACAATAGCAAAAACAATATTCCAAACCATAGATACAGTATAAAAACCTTGATGTTGGGTAAATTGGGCCAACCACAGCTGATTCCAGTCTGGCTTAGGTTATTTTTTCTTTTACATTGATACTTATACAGTAAAAGGAGGACTTTGAGGAGTGATGTTTTTGAAAACAGAAACAGACAAACACTGTAATGTCTGGACGAGGAAGCATAAAAGCAAGGGGCACATGGAGAAGAGCAGGCCCAGTGAGAGGTGCAGTGAGAGGTGCAGTTAGAGGTGCAGTTAGAGGAGCAGTTAGAGGTGCAGGGAGAGGTGCAGGGAGAGGTGCAGTGAGAGGTGCAGTGAGAGGAGCAGTGAGAGGAGCAGGGCCAGGGAGAAGAGCAGACCCAAGGAGAGGGCAATGTAGAGGTGTAAGAATGCATGGTGGTGGCATTCCAAGGGCTGCAAGAACAGTAGTCAGTGATGAAATTCACTGATTTCAGTAAGAGAGGCTGGTGAAAGAGTGCAGCCCAATTTTAGGAGGTTGCCTCCATTATACGCATCTTTCAACAAACCAACAGGTAAGTATTGCATTTTACATGGATTGTTTCTATTCTCACTTGACATGTCAATAAGGTCATACAGTAATGCATATGTAAAAAAAATTGTCCCTCTAAAGAATGCAACGTCTTCCACCCTCTGGGTGAAGAGGAAAGCTCCTCAAAAATGATCAAGATCAATACTGTAAAACTTTTTCTGTTCTATCATATCGTGTTTCTACTTTACCTCCTGTAGTCAAGAGCAAGGGGAAAAACTGCTTTTTACTAAAATTCTTTTGAATGTGAACATTGCTGTACATGTGGGCACACAGTTCCCAACCAAGACATTTAGCGTAAAAACGGTGGATTGCATGTTTTGCATGCAAATACCTGTAAAACTGAAACATAAAAGTTTATGCAGTTTTTGTAATGTCAACAATAGCCAGTATTTTGAAACCTGGTGTACTTTAATTGATTCCATGTACCTTGTGAAGTGAAAAGATGTGTTATTCCTTGAAAGAATAATTTTATTTTGAGTCAGATTTCCAGTGTTTTGGTAAAGTTATTATGTGCAGAGAAAGATGTGTTCTATTTTGAAATGAAGAGTTAGTATATATTTAACAAAATGTGTTTTTGAGAAGAAAATTATGCATTTGGCCAATTGTGTTTTGTATGTAGAACTCTGTGTTAAGTGTTTAGAAAAATTATCTGAAGTATGGGTAAGGGCTTGTTAGTGACTGAAAAAAACTGTAAACTTTTTATCTATCTAAAAAAATAAACGTAACGTGATTAAAACCCTATAAGAAACATTGCACTAAAGGGAAACATAGGGGAATCAGACTTCGACAGAACACCGGATCCATAAAAACCACGGTTTAATGCTAAAACACTTCACAACCCTACTGCGGAGCAGTCACTTTCTGCAACCAGTTTGGCTCCACCCACAAAAAACGTCATCTCTGTTTGCAAACACGAAATTGGTCTATATGGTATTCTGAGCATCCAGTCAGGCTTCATTAAATCTTATGTCACAGATATATGAAATGTGAATCATGAAATGTCAGTCGTGTGATTTTCTGCAGCGCTTGAGGACGGGGTTTGACTTTTAATTGGTTCCATGAGATTTAATGTGTTGACATGAGAACGTCACTGCTCTCATGATCTTTATTTATTGTTGCTAAGCACAAATGACCGGACGATCATTAGAAGAGGACTGCATTAACAACTAGAATAACACCATCATTAACTCCACAACAGTGAGAGAGAGAGAGAGAGAGAACATTGATTTACTTTAAGTGATAAGAGCAAGTGAACATGAAATCACAATAAAATAAACCACTTTGTCTCTCTTCTCATCTTCTTTTCTTGATGTTAAATTGGACATATCATAAAATATTGGACATATCGAACTTTTCCATGTTTAAGTTTTAAAATTGGGTCCCCAGTGCTTCAATCAACCTAGAAAATGTGAAAAAGATAAACCCAGGAACTTTGTTTACACTCTAAAAACAAACGGTGCTATATAGCACCAAAAGTGGTTCTTTGCTCGTAATCATAGAAGAACCATTTTTAGTGCCATATAGCACCGGTGAAGCACCTGTGTAGAACCATATAGTGCTATGTAGAACCAAATGTGGTGCTATAGTGGTGCTATATGGCCCCTATATGGTTCTACACAGGTGCTTCACCGGTGCTATATGGCACTAAAAACGGTTCTTCTATGGTTACGATTCAAATCAACAGTTTTGGTGCTATATAGCACCATTTGTTTTTTTAGAGTGTAGGTAAACCACTCTCTACAAGCATGTGAAAAATAGCTCATTGAAATTTGGCTCCCCTTGTGATGTCAGAAGGGGATCTTATTATAATAATACCGCCCCTAAATCTGCACTATCCAATTAGAGCAGAGAAAGAAAATAATTGACAACACAAGTGAGTTTCATTTACAACAAACCATTATTATGGTGATCAGTGTTTGCTTTCATCAACTCATTTGCATTTTAAAGGACACACCCAAAAACAGCACATTTTTGCTCACACCTACAAAGTGTCATTTTTAGCATGTTATAATAAATTATCTGTAGGGTATTTTGAGCTTAAACTTCACATACACATTCTGGGCCACCACAGATTTTTTGATATCTTAAAAAGTCTTGTGAAATGTCCTCTTTAAATATTGAGTGTCCAATCAAATCATGTTATTTGGGCTCATAATAGAAAGTAATAGAAATGTTGGTTATTCTAACTCTGTATATTAGAATGATGCGTGCTACTCAAACACCCACACACCCACACACACATTAAATGACCCCTCAACACTTTTGGACTTGGTCAGCACAGGTAGAGATAGGGGCGGGGCCACCCGTGTGGGTGTGGTTACACATAAGGGTGTTGCTACAGGTGGTGAATATGTAATAAATACATACATCACTTAATTCACATACAGTAAGGGAAACTTAATAAAGTGATACTAATGAGCATAAATACATGGTACAAAATATTGATTGATATTTATTTGCAATTTTTGATTTTGATCCAAAAAAGGTTTCTTAAAAGGCAGCATACAGTATGCCTAAAGCTGCTTAAAGATGCTGTCTATGTAGGTAGCTCACTAGGTTTTGAATTATAGTGATTGTCTTCTGTTCTTTTGTCGGTCAGTGAGGTGTTTCACATTAGTGCTGAGGGGTGTCTTTGTGTGATGATGAGTGTGTGTGTTTGTGTGTGTGTGTGTGTGTGTGTGTGTGTGTGTGTGTGTGTGTGTGTGTGCGTGCGTGCGTTGTGTGTGAGCTTTAATCCGCTCTGAAGCAGTCATCCGTAGAAAACCATTTCTAGCTGTTTTCTTTGTCTTTCTCTCTCATTCTCCTCTTCTAATAAGGGAAGACAGTTGGAGTGCACAGAAAACTTTTGTCATGAGTGAGTGACAGATGCCTTTAATCCACAAAACTCCAGTGGATTTATTTTCTGTGTTGGTGTTAGGAGTGTTTGCAGACATGAACAGGTTCAAGTAATCCACGAGACTGCGTGCCTTATAGGGATTTTATCATGAATGAATGCCCAGTTCAGTCATGAAACTCTTCCACGCAGCTGGTTATGGTTTATGGTTCTCATAAAGCTGGCAGCGCAGCCAATCCATCTTTCATTCCTATCAACATGACCCATTTTTATTCTGTTGTGTCCTGGTTTATCTCAATGCAGCGCTACATGTGATTATTTCTATCCCAGCTCCTCCCCAGCACCACCTGTCTACAGTAGATCTGCTACAGGGGTTCTTCTTACAGCAGCAGCAGCATGTATTCATATCCTCTCTAATGATTCACCCTTAAAGCCTTCACTCATGCCAGCAGCAGATCTACACTGCCAAGACAAAGATTATGTACAGTCCAACGTTTAAAACTACATTCTGAGAGTTGTGTTTTTACAAATGACATAAAGCAGTGTATCATAAAACTCCCCCAAACTGTAGAAAACTCACTGTAATGCACAGCTTTTTTGTGATCTTCAATAAGACATTTTATGAAGAGGTGTTTCAGATAAAGTTTACTAAACAGTCACAGTATCTAGTTTATCTCTCTTCAGAATGACAGTCGAGTAAAGTGTAGTGATGTTCACTTCTGATTTAGTTAATAATATCAGATGTGTGTCGATACTTGTCCAATAGCTTTTCCAATCCGACATTATAGTTTTTTCTGTTTTATAATGAACATTTTGCTTGTTGTTAAGTTAAAAACATGTACACAAAAAATTAACCCTTGTGTTTTGTGTTTATTTTTTGTGTAGTGCTATATGTTCCACATGTACGTTGGAGTTCGGGCTGGCGGTGGGATCGGTGATCAGATCGAGGATCCAGCGGGTGATGAGTATGAGATCTATCGGATCATCTTTGACATCACTTTCTTTTTCTTTGTCATAGTCATCCTCCTGGCCATCATTCAAGGTATGTGTATGCATGTGTGCGCGTGTTTGTGTGATGTTTTGTTTGTAGTTCTCTGAAGTGTCTTGTGTTTGATGTGTGTGTGTTTTTCAGGTCTAATTATTGATGCATTTGGTGAGTTGAGGGACCAACAGGAGCAGGTGAAAGAAGACATGGAGGTGAGACCCTACTAGCGATGTCCAGTTCATGTATTCATCATTTATTTGACCTGAGTATTGTAGTCGACGGCTTGTACCAGTTAACCAAATTTTTGTTTCAAACAATGTGTGACTTGAGACACGGATGATCCATAAATGACTCACTTCTAAAAATGCTCGACAGTCATTCTGACTTAAAAAGCCAATGTTTCAGTGTATAATCTGTATGAGCTTTGATCGGACCCATCCGGTGAACTGAGAACATCAGTGATCTGATGTGCTGATAATATAAACATGATTCATGGAGATGATTGAAGACAAAAAGAAGACGCATGATGTGATGTGATGTGATGTGATGTGTTACTGTACGTAATGAATCTGTAGAGAGTTTTGTGTATTTGACTTGAGGGATGTGTGCGTGTGTGTGTGTGCGTGTGCGTGTGTGCGTGCGTGCGTGCGTGTGTGCATGTGCGTGCGTGCGTGCGTGTGTGTGTGTGCGCGTGTGTGCGTGTGTGTGTGCGTGTGCGTGCGCGTGTGCGTGTGTGTGTTAATCCTGTTTGGTTTAATCAATAAATGAGCAGAAATGTGAGAGTGAATTATTCTGGACTTGTGAGATTTAAAGAGATGAGGTGTTATATGAGAGCATTAAGAGTAATGTGATCTCAGGGACTTGAGCTGAATTATTAGTGATTTATTTTATAATACTCTGATTATGATTGTTATATCTATTTAGATTTTCTCTCATCGTTTTCTCTTCTACAGTCGAGTATGAGCTGAAGTGTTTCACCCGTCAGAAGTGCACATTCAATTGTGGCATTATTGTATTTTCATTATATTATATTTCACTGATGCTAATCACTGTAATGAAATTGAAAATAAAGTCAATAATGTTTCTAAAACAGGCTTGAATTTATATATGATGACATGATTTCTCTTACTTTTAATGAGACTTTAAAGTAAAATATAAGCATGACTTTTTTATTGAGATAAATATCAGTGTTTAATGAAATCTGTCTCTCTCCTCGCAGACGAAATGTTTCATCTGTGGAATTGGAAATGATTATTTTGACACGGTTCCACACGGCTTTGAAACGCACACATTACAAGAACACAACCTGGCCAACTACCTGTAAGTCCTGTTTTCATTTCTCAATGCTCAACAAGACTTCATTATTCTTTCCTAAAGCATGAGATCAAGACAAAACACATGAAGTACAGCAAACACATCTGTATGTTAACAGGATTCAGTATGAATATTAATGCAAGTGAAATTGACAAATATTTGGTGATTTTTCTGAATGTCAGGTAATAATTTAAAGAAGTGCACCATAACACATCACTTACATGTCAATATAAGATCAGAGTCATGTGACCCTCAGCGATGATGTGAATTAGATGCTGTAAAAGATCAAATGAATTGAGACTGATTTACTGTCAGCACTGCAGTATCTATATAGATGTAAACCTCCAAAACAACTATTAACTGCATTTGTGTTTCTCTCAATCTTAAAAAATTTACAGTAAGTTTAATTTTCAATGACTTAAAAAAGACAAATGTATGAATTTCTTTACAAAAGGACTAAAGAAAGAAAGAAAAGCATTCAAGGTGTCTTTCAGTGGAGTTTTAAATCATCTCACACCATAAAGTGAACAGAGATCTACAGCCAAATATTGCTGTGTTTTGATTTGTTTACAGTGTTTTTAGTCATGTCATAATTTGTGTTACTTTTTGTTATTTAATTGCATTATTATTTTAATAATGTAGACAATAGTAAATCATAAAGAATAAAGGTTTAACTGATATTAATGATGAAGATGATGGTGATGATGGTGATGTGTACATTTTCTCATTTCACTGACATCAGTGTTGCAGTGGTAAAAGTTCATTTTAAAGCTTCTATGCAACATTTATGTTCTTTATATTTTAATATAATTCACCTGTATATGAGCAGCAGCTAACAGATGTGTGTTGTGACTTTGTGTCTGTTTCCAGATTTTTCTTTATGTATCTTATTAACAAAGATGAAACAGAGCACACAGGCCAGGTAATACAAAAACTGTACATAAGTGTTGCCAAAGCACAAAGATGTGTTTTGTAATATTCAGTTCTGGCTGTTTACATCCGATTCATGTTTGTCTTTCAGGAATCATACGTTTGGAAAATGTACCAGGAACGCTGCTGGGAATTCTTTCCTGCTGGCGACTGTTTTCGGAAACAATACGAGGACCAGCTAAATTAAAACGCACACAAACACAAACACTGTCCTGTACGGCTGTGTTTTGAGTCACAGTGAAGGTGGGCAGGACTATCCAACGCTTCTTCATTTCATTTATTTAATTAACAAAGACTTTATGAAGAGGAGGGGAACTGATGAAGGACACACATGATGATGATGATGTTGATGACCTGTGTTAGGGCCAAATACTGAAAGTTTCTTGTGATGGGGATACAGTGCCTTACCATGAGAAAGAGGAGCTATGCAAGACGATAAAGACACCCTGGACGAGCGAGAGAGCGAGAGAGAGAGCGAGCTTGTACCCCTCAGGACTAATGTTGGCTACATATTCTCCTCTGCTATTCTCTTTATTTGTTTTGATTTATTTTGGTAATGCACCCAAGTGACGGTCGAGTTACTCTTTATATTCAAGCTCTAGAAAAATATTCTCTAAAAACGTTTCATTGCATGTTTATTATGCAAGTTTAAGGAAAACATTTGAAAACTTACGCAAGCTGATCTATATCACACCTGCAATTTTATAGGTTAAAGAACATTTAAGAGATAACATTGTACTGTTGAAGTATATTGTGGGCTTTTCCTCTGTCATTAGCCAAAAACCAGACGGAGCCGCAGCAATCGGAGACAAACCTCTTCATCGTAGTATTAGTTTAATGCAGAAGCAATATCAGTATCTCAGAAAGTCCAGCCTTCATCATAGAGAGAGAGAGAGAGAAAGAGAGACATTCACACAGTTTACAAGGCTTTACAACTGCAAAACTTCAACATGAGAGCACATGAAATACTAAAGGACTCCAGCATCTCCATCCTTCAGAAAATCACTGCACTTTCTTTCATAGCCATGACAAAGACAAGATGCTTTTCTTCTTTCTTATACAAACAATGTGAAGTCATTGCAATAACAACAAATGGGCTAAAAAAAACCAGCCGCAAATATGTGAGAGAAATTTTACTCATGTAAAGAATTTTGATAACAAAAAACCTCATAGGAAAATAATCTGTAGTGTACTGTGTAAAGTTGTGAGCCTATAACTGTGTGTCATCTATAAAGGGAACTCAAAGACATGCATGATTTTGACAAATAAAAGGATTATTTATTCATGCTTGTAGGTGGGGATGTTTTAATGTCAACAGAAACTTTTTGATCTGCTCAAATGTTTGAACACCGTCAGTATCTCAAATTCATCAGCATTCATATCTTCTGTTTATTATTAATGAAAGATCTTAATCATCACCACAACATTATACAACAGGAAGGCAAATGAGGCTGAAACACGCTGCTAAATATTCATACCTGTACTGTGAAGCGTTGTAAAAAGTGTAGAGATTTGTAGACTTTATCTGAACTGAAAGAAAAACTTCAAATAATGAAACCGATTTAAAAGTTAAGATGTGGAAATATTAAACAGAAGCAGAAAATCATTTCCATCAGTAAAATAAACTGCAACAGTGTGTCTATAGATGATATTTAATATCAGGTTAATGTGATCCGTCAAGCACGTTGGGATTTGACTGTGCCTGTATTGTTTTTAATAATGAGACTCATCACGTTCATCTTTCCTCCTGTGGTCTTTGTTCATCTGGAGGATTTCTGTCGCCGTCTACAGAAACTCGGTCCATGAGAAACCTCACAGAGAAGCAAAATCATTGAATGTGTGAGCTGGTTTCTGTTGTCATCTGCAGCTTTTATTCTTTGTTCGAGGGATAGTTCACCCAAAAAATCAAATTCTGTCATCATTTTCTCATCCTCATGTTGTTGTAAACCTCTATGAGTTTTTCTGATGATCACAAAAAATATATATTTTGATAAATGTTGGTAAGCACACAGCTGATTGTAACCATTGACTAACATAGTAGGAAAAGCAAATATTATGGAAGTATTGTGATAAATGATGATGAAGATATTTTAATACATGTTGGTAAGCACACATTTGATGGTAACCATTGAATTCTATCACATTTATTTTTCCTACTATGGAAGTCAATGGTTACAGTCAGCTGTGTGCTTACCATCATTTATTGAAATATCTTTTGTGTTCATCAGAAAAAAGAAATTCACACAGATTTAAAACAACATGAGGATGAGAAAATTGTGACAGAATTGTATTTTTGGGCCAACTATCGCTTTAAAAAAGAGATAACAACATCTTTATCACCTCAGTCCTCTGTGTGTCTCTATCATGTCTTGTCATTTGGTCTCTTGTATTTCTTTAACTTCATCTGCAGGTGCTTTCAGACACAATCATGAGATACAGATAGAGACCCATGATCTCCTCATGAAGGTTAGTTACTTATAAAAGTATTTGCTAAATGAATAAATATAAATGGTTAAAAAGGAAAATTGGTGGTTGTTAGGGTGGAGAAGTGATGTGCTGAGGTTTACAGTCTGCAACACTGACGTCTTCCTCTGACCTTCACCACCGTCCTGTAAATGTCAATGTGATGCTCAAATTCTGATATTACACATATTACACATCTCTCTCTCTCTCTCTCTCTCTCTCTCTCTCTCTCTCTCTCTCTCTCTCTCTCTCTCTCTCTCTCTCTCTCTCTCTCTCTCTCTCTCTCTCTCTCTCTTCTGATTAGTTATTATAGTAATTGCTAATTGCTCACCAGTGTCACAATAATAATTCTCAGTACAGATATTACTGCCATCAAATAAAGATTGAATTGAAAACAATCAACACATCATTATTTTTTAACAGCAGCATTAATGTCTGCAGTGTTGATGAGACTGAAGGAAGATGATGATGATGATGGGACTGAAGAGCTCAGATGCAAACCCCTCTAAGTGCGATTCTGCAAACAAAGTTAAAGCTTTGAATGACCTGAGATCTGAGTTAAGCAGATTTTAAGTATTTGATGAACGTTTAATACGCATTGAGAGCATTCAGTTACATCATTTTGATGGATGTGGCGTTTAGAGACTTTTGCATCTGAGCTTCTTAAATATTAACATCTCACTTCATGTGTGATAATGATCAAAATATCAAACTCTACACCTGCAAAACATTTCTCATAAAATGTTATGATCTTTAGCCCATGCATGTGCAGTGATATTGCTTTAGTTTAATTTATTTAAAGCCCCCCTAACCTAAAAATGCACTTTTAAATGTGTTTCTATCAGAAAATGAGTCTGTGTGTGTGCAGAAACCTCCTGTTATTATATCTTTGTGTGATCTCCTTTAAACCGCAACAGTCACACAAAACAGGCTGTTGGGGATCCCCTATCAGTGTGATGTCACATTAATTACACCCCACCAATAACCGCTCTCACAGAATGCACCTTATGAGCGCGTACATGTGTAAGTGCTTTTCCCCCTACTTTACATTCGGGAGAGAAACAGAAGCTTTTTTTGCATTTAAAGAAACAAAAAAACAGAGCATGTTGAAACTTTACAAACACATTCTGGGGATACCAGAGAGTATTTTTATATTGCTGAAAACACCTAGGTTAGGGGCCCTTTAGTATAATTATATTTATGACTAATAGCATCGGGATGTCATCTTATTAACCCAGCATTTGTAATGCACAGTTTACCACCACCGAACATTTTCCCATATTTTTGATATGATATTCTCTGAGGTGAAACTCCATGCAAACACATTCATATGAATGTTATTCATTTAGTGCTGCACTCCTCTTTTTAAGTGTCAATGTAATTTCATGCTTTCAGGGGTATGGGTGAAAATGAAAGCGAGATGATTTAAATAGTAAAAAGTCATTTTCTCCTGAACTGATTTTCTCTCTCTCATGTGTAGTTTTGTTAACAGATGTTGTGCAGGCGATTTCTGTACAGACAAACTGAGCTGAAATATTGCTTTCATTAACATATAGTTTCACTGAAATATAAAAACAACAGACATCCGTCTTCAGTCCACAGAGAAACCACTTTCATTATAGAGATCTGTTTCTCTTATACGCTCCTTCAAAAACCTTTTACCCCCAAAAAATTAGAGGTGTTTGCTTTTTTAAACTACTGTAAGTGTAAAGAGAGAGAGAGAGAGAGAGAGAGAGAGAGATGTCTGCTGAAGTATAAACTATATCATGTGTTCAATGACGTTCATATATTTAACATGCTCAATGTTGTTGCTTTATCAGAAGAAACATACAGTAAATGACATTTCATTCATTTTTCAAACATCACTACTCAGTCTAAAACTAAACCTGAATGTTTGCTGTCATGAGCTTCTTCACAGCATTGAGTTTAGAGGCCAATTCAATGTTATTATCCTAATGTAAAAACAAACTATTCTGTTCATTGGAGATCTTTACTAATCTAGATTCATATAACTTACAGCCACATGATATTCAGATGTCATCTCATGTTTTTGCACACGTAAAATTTATAGGTAAGTGATCAGATGTGTTATAGACCTGAAGGCATTACATTAACCTTGAGTTTAGTCACACTCATTAATAATTCAGTGCCAGTCAGGTGAGAGAGTTAGAAAGAAATGTCTTGGTTAAATCAACATGTGTTCTGTACAGGAGTCAAACTCTCTTAGAAGTTCATTTATTTCTACTTCACTATTGTTTATCTTTACAAACTCTTAAAACACTTTGATAATTTGAGAAACATCAGAAGATTTTTAAACTGAACTCATCTGATCGTAGAGGTGCCATAGAATGTAACACGATTGTTTCCTCCTTCTTATGTAAACCTCAAAAGACCGCTGAAAAACAGACCAATCACAACATAACACAGACTGCGACATTACAGTCCAGATGTACACCACAACATTAAATTAACTATAATGTTGTTACAATGCTAAAAACAAAGTTGTGACTGCTGAGTTAGCGCTATATGCTAGTTAATGCATTTATGTTTTGCAGGTCCATATTTAAAAAAAAAACACAAACTTACCACTCAGAAACGTCCATTAACAATCTCCAAACAATTGATTATTCCTCAAAATCTGATCCAGACTCAAACTTAAGATCTGTTTACACACACACAGAGCTACTGAAGGAGAAACGGCCAATCAGAGCAGAGCTCAACATTATTATTCATGACCCTTCCTTATAAGGTAATAATAGACCATTTCATTATAAATGCAAAGGGTTGTAAATGAACATGTAAAACTGACTCTGGATCATTTAATAAAGCCACAAACCTTCTATGTAGATATCAGAGAATAATTTAACAGATTATTGCAATGCATTCTTTGGCACCTTTAAAGTTTTATATGATTTGGTAAAAGCTGTTTTTCACATCATTATTAGAGTTTTGTGTAGAATAGTTTATGATTGTATTATCATGGACACACATGAGGCAGAAAGAGAAGAATATCAGACTGTTGTGATCTACTGAACACACTAAAAAGTTGCTAACTAGCACTAAAAGTGTTTCACTGGCTAGTAATCATATGTGAACTACATACAGTACTGTAGTTATACTATAACACCACTTATAACACCACTCCATAACGTATGTGTGCTATAGAGACTATAACACTTAAAGTGCTTCCCCTATGACTACGAGCCACTGAACCACTTTAGTGCCGTTTAGCACCACTTCTTTTTAGATTGAAGGACACACAGAACTGATGTCTGTCTGACAGAAAAATCTGTGACCCACTGACTCTTCTCTCACTTCATCTGTGGTGTGAGACAGTAAAAGAGAGAGAGAGAGTGACAGGTCCTTTAATTACTGACACAGCATCACTGATCTCTGACCTGCACACACACACACACACACACACACACACACACACACACACACACACACACACACACACACACACACACACACACGATGTTACTAACTTACTTTTCAGTGGTGTAATTTTTAGCCTTACAGCTGGAGTGGAGATTTATTTTTTTTTAGTATGAATTTGCATTTTGTGGGTGCTTTATTCTCAGAATAATAATAACATATAGTTATTTGTGTGAAATACTAAAGAATATTAAGTAGTATAGAGTAAATACCGCAGCGATTTTACAGGAATTTGTTTAATATTTCTATGTTTATATTTGGAGTTTTGAGTGCAGTAATAAATAAACTTTTGCAGAGGTGTTCCTGAGTTAAACCTCTTCAGTATTCCTACAGGAGGTTTTCCTAATATAATGATCAGTATACTCAGACTTAATCAGATTATTGGACTGTCATTGTGACTGTATAGTGTCAAAAAGTTTGTGATGATTGACAGATCTGATCTCTTCTGATTACACATTAATGTTTATATGAAAATCATTTATAGTTTTACAGAACAAGCGTGTGTTTGATGTTTATCCTTGTGCTGATAGATCCTCATCTCCCATATGACACTGGCTGCTGACAGCTCTTCATACTCCTGCAATTTAACTCCAGCACACTTCTATATTTATAAAGTCATGTGTTTCAGAAAGATATTGTGTTTAATGTCTAAATGATTGATCCTGTGAGATCTGAAGAGTGTCTTTATGTATGTCTTTAACCACACACTTAACATCTAAAGAGGATCATTGTGTGTTTGTGAATAGTCCAGTAAATTCTCATTCACCTTGTTTTGTTCCTCTTGCCGGACACATAAAGATCAGCTGTCATTCATACACTGTCAGAATATTTTTCCCAAACCGTCACTGAAGCAGTACCCTTTAAACAAGGTCTGAATGCGTACCCTTTAGGTTCACAGATATGCACATTTGGTATTAATCTGCACCTCTGAGGTACTAATAATGACTCAACTCTATAGGTTTACTTCTTGACAGAATACTCGCAGTGACAGCTAGGGATCTTTATTTCTGACAGTGCATCATAAATCACTCTTCTGCTCATTGTGTATTAAAGACCATGATCTGCATGGGAAATAGCCCAAAGGAGATGGGGCAAGTTGTCACACGGAGTATCCACAGCAGCGTGTATTTAGAAAGTAAATAGTCACTCATAATGATATATTTCTTCAACAACGTTTATCTCAAAAATCTAATTGATAAATACCGTAAAAAATGTGCTTGAAAAAAGATTTGATGTAAAATACTTTCCCATCATGAACATCTGAACACATTTCTATGTAATCAACAGATTTCAGTTTAGCTGTGAACCATAACACAACTCATGGAGACTTTAATATTAGCACAGTCCCAGCAAATGACAAAATAAATCCTTTTGTCCATATTTGGCTGTTTTCTCACTGTTGTTCAGTCCTCTTGAGTTTTAGCAGATTTGCTCTTGATGAGTCTGAATAAGGTCCAGTGAAACTACAGAAACAATAGAAGCACTGCACGAGCATCTGCTTCACTGTCAAATCTAGAGATATTCTGCATGCACTTATATTATATTCTTAACTACTGTACAAAATTCAGTGCTGCTTCACAATGATCGTCAACTTGACCCTTATTCAAATACATTCATCAATCAGAGAAGTATACGCATTAATCATTCTGCAGCCATGTCGATTTCAAACCGAGGCCGTGAGAGATGGACATCCAGAGAATGCTCTTTAAACCTGGTGTTTTGTTTCAGGATGCTGCTCTATCAAAACAGAAAATACATCATTTTACAAATTTCCACATGACAAAAACCTCAGAAATGAGAATGGACATGCCTTTATTTGAGATGATAATAGCACATTGTAATATTTGTTTTGGATATGTTGGCCATTGGTTAATGTCTCATGCATGTTTACTATTCTTTAAAACACCAATATAGTGCAATGATACAATATTTTATGACAACAAAAGGCATAAAGAAATGTAAATCATGACACAAGGGCTGATCTGTGTGCTTTCATGATACAATACTGACGCTCATCACATGATATAACCTCTCTAAACTCATTACATCTGATTTATCTGGATACGTTTGATTGACACATCTCACAAAAGTCTCTTGAATAGAAACATTTCACTGAGTGATAACATAGCTGTTAGTTTTTATTTCTAAATGAGCAATATTAAGATTATTATCTGCTTTTACAGAAAGACTGAGGTTTAAGAAGCTGTAAAGTAGTATATACTGTAGTGTGATGTCCTGTGAACAGAAGGCCAGAACTTCATTTTAGAAAATAATATTTTGTTATGTTTGTACATTCCACAGAATGAAATGATTAATGATTAATGGATTACCACTACAGATGCATTTGATAACACAGGACTGAATAAACTCTAAAGTGTCAGTCAATGTGCAGTCTGCCATTTCAAAGTTTGTTTGAATGAATTTCTCCTCCATATAAGCAGATGTATTCAGTATTTTGACGGGCTGATTAATGACATTTATTTTATAGTTTGTTATGAGAAAGAAAATACTGTAAATAATCTCTGTTTAACAGTAGCTGCAGATCAACACGGGTCAGTTTACTCCTCCAGCTGAACCATAACAATATCAGAATAAAAATACCTTTTCACCTCAACACAATAAACTTAACATTTCAAATATGATTCATAAAATATTTAAAGCAGCTTAAGAAAACACTGAAAAATCAAGATGAAAAGTTAATATTTAGTATTAAATGGATGACAGCTGATCTAAATGTGTTGTGTGAAGCACTTCTGAATTTCAGGAGGTAACAACAATCACAAAACTTGTTGAGAAATATTCCCATCATGCACCTCACTGATGTCAGACAGACACAAAGCGTTTCTGTAATTATGAGACACAAAAGCAACGATCAACCAGAATCATTCTCTGATGAAATTTCAGTCCTATATTTAAATCTCTTGTTGCAGTCTGACATTGTGATCTCTTTATATTAACACGTAAACCTCCTATAGACAAAAGCTGAAACTTCCATTCATCTGATTGAATTCAACGCACATGATGATGACCACATATCACAACTACAGTATAGATTAAGTTACAGTAAGTTATATTCTGTGTGGAATATATATTGGGTTAACAACAGCCATCCACTTGCCAACAGTGACCAATAATATTTAAAGCAGCAGTATGTAGATAACGCAATCATACCCAGCACATCCATTTAATTATCGGTTAATTGGTCCTAAGCCAAACCCATCTGAGAACTCAGTGTCATATAAAGCAAGATGAACTAAACATCCATAACACTGTACTGTATAAATAACATTGATATAAATCCAGTGACCAATGGGCAGTCAGATTTATATTGTGCACTTCATCAGTAGAACTCGATAGAACATACAGAATAAATATGCCATCAACTTCCATTCCAGCATAAAGATCAAACACTGAAACAGAGATCTGTGCTTTACACTTCCATTTGTTAAAATGTTCAATTGAGCTGAGAAGTAGATGTTATATTTATATGCATATATAGACGTTTCATCGGACACGTGTGTGTTGTTGCAGCTATACTGTACTGTATTGTGTTTCACCCAATTTGCATCATTCTTATTGCCCTGTGTGAGTTTGGGTCTATTGGCGTCTTTGCATTGACTTTTTATGTAATCTACTAGTGCAAATCATTGAATTCACATTTGGTGTGTTCGCCCCATTACGAAAATAAACCATTTACAACAGTTAAAACAAAAACATGGTTACTATAGACTAAATCCATGGTAGGGGTGGTGATGGAACAGTGGATTAGACACACGCCTTTGGTGTAGGAGACCTGGGTTCAAATCCACCGTGACACACCATTGTGTCCCTGAGCAAGAAACTTAGTTGCTCAAGAGGCGTTTGACCTCTGACATATCTAGCAAGTCTAAGTTGCTTTGGATAAAAGCGTCAGCTAAGTGAATGAGTAAGTAACCACAAAATAACCATGGTTTTGACAACCATGCTTTTCAAAAACTATAGTTAAAGGGATAGTTCGGCCAAAAACGATATTACAGTTTTTTTTCAGTCGCTAACAAGCATTTGGCCAATCAGTTGTTACATTTTCAAAACTCTAAACACAATTAGTACAGCATCGGTCTTTTGTGGCCATACAATTCATTCATTTCTTGTCGTTTTCACACAATATGCAGTCAGTGAACACATTTCCACAATGCTTACATTTTCCTACAGGTCAGCCTGCTCGAGGGGCTCGAAAGGGGGACCGCGCAGCGCTTTCAGAACCGTGGACAGATCCCAAGACGGGACCGTGTTAGGTCGCGGTGGGTTTAGTCTGCGAGCGCCTCTGAGGAATTTAATGATGAGATCATGTTTTCCCACGGTGCGACCGGCGATAAGGGCGTGATTCGCCGTTATCGCCGCCACATATACTTTAAGCGTCGAGGGCGCGCGACCGCTGTCCAGCATTTCCTGCAGAAAGGAGAGAATATGCTCCACTTCACAGGTGTTTGAGTTTAAGTTTTTCGTCGTGCACCAGTCAGAAAAAATAGACCACTTTTGAGCGTAAAGGCGCCTGGTAGATGGGGCCCTAGCTTCAGTTAGCGTATTTAACACTCGTCCTGAAAGGCATGACGGTTGCCGTTCAGAGACCAAACGTGTAGATTCCATAGCTCCGGCTGTGGATGCCATATCGTCCCTCTCGCCTGAGATAGGAGGTCTTTCCTCAGCGGTACTGGCCATGGTGCTGAAGTTTTCAGCTGCCATAGGTTGGGGAGCCACGGTTGATTGTGCCAAAACGGGGCCGATCAGAATTATCGCGCATTTCGTCTCTCTTATCCTCTGGAGGACCTGTGGTAACAGAGCTACTGGAGGGAAAGCATATAGAAGACACGCCGGCCATGTTTGCGACAGGGCATCGTGGTGTCTCGAGAAAAAGATCGGGCAATGCGCGTTCTCGTCGGATGCAAACAGATCGATCTCCGCTCGGCCGAAGACGGTCCATATTTTCTCGACCGTCTGAGGATGCAGCCTCCATTCTCCCGGCGGCGGACCGCTGCGCGAGAGAATGTCTGCACCTGTATTGGCTACACCCGGTACGTGAGTCGCTTTTAACGAATGTACGTTCGCGTGAGCCCATAATAAAAGCCGTTTCGCCAGCCTGGATAGGGAGCGAGATCTCAGCCCTCCTTGGTGGTTTATGAACGAGACCACCGTCATACTGTCCGACCGCACTAGAACGTGTTGATGTTGGAGTTTCGGTCGAAAGTGTCGTAGCGCTAAGATAACCGCCCACATCTCGAGGTGGTTGATATGAAGCTGAGACAACTGGTTGTTCCACGCACCGAAGGCGGGTTCGCCGTCGCAGTGAGCGCCCCAACCCGTCGCAGACGCATCCGTAGTCACCACTTTCCTCCTACTCACGGAGCCGAGCTCCGTGCCCGAGAGGAAAATGCGAGGGAATGTCCATATCGAAAGCGCTTTCACGCAGCTGTACGTGATTTTGATTAATAAGCGGCCCGACAACCAAGCACGGGGCGGAACTTTCGCTTTCAACCAAAACTGAAGCGGTCTCATGAACAGCATTCCCAACGGTATCAGTGGGGATGCTGCTGCCATCAGACCCAGCATTTTTTGGAATCGTTTGAGAGGGAGATGTGAACCCGCTTTGAACGATGCCGCCTCGCGTCTGACCGTGAGCGCGCATTCCTGTGTAAGCCATGCCCGCATCTTTAACGAGTCGAGCGTCATGCCTAAGAACGCGATTCGCTGCGTGGGGGTGAGCAAACTCTTCTGGAGGTTGATTTTGAACCCTAAATTCTCCAAATGCTGGAGTACAACGGTCTTGTGCGTAATAATTTCCCTCTCTGACTGGGCTAGAATAAGCCAATCGTCGAGGTAATTCAATATGCGGATGCCGCTTTGTCTGAGAGGGGCGAGAGCCGCATCCGCACATTTGGTAAATGTGCGTGGTGCCAGAGATAATCCGAAGGGCAGGACTTTGTACTGGTATGCTGTCCCGTCGAACGTGAATCTTAGAAACGGCTTGTGACGTGGTGCTATCGGAATGTGAAAGTAAGCGTCTTTCAGATCCACTGATATGAACCAATCGCCCGGTCGAATTAACGCCATGATTCGTCTGGCTGTAAGCATTTTGAATGGCCATTTGGCAAGAGCGCGATTCAAAACGCGTAGATCCAATATCGGTCTGAGGCCGCCGTCTTTCTTTGGAACGAGAAAATAATGACTGTAAAAGCCTGATTCGCTTTGCTCCGCCGGGACCGCCTCTATCGCGTCTTTTAGTAATAAAGAACGCACCTCTTCCCTGAGGATCTGCATGCGATCGCCTGGGACAGTGGTGTAGAGAACGCCGCGAAACCGGTGTGGTCTCAGAGCAAATTGAAGTGAATAACCGTGTTGGATTACGTTTAGAATCCAGCCCGGCATACCGGGGGTGGATTGCCAAACGTGAAGTTTGACGGCGAGCGTCGATATGCTTATGGACGTTAAGCCATGTGTGTGTGTGTGTATAGAGGAGGAAATTTGCTCTTTTTGTGAAAAGGTAAAAATTTGTTTTTCGCTGTTACAGCGAGGGTGTGTCCAGCGCCCGAGGGGACTGAAACACGCAGAACTTTCGAGGGCGGGCCGGCCGAAGCGGGACCAGAGCCTCTTTTCCTCCTCAGACTCTCTTCAGGGAGGCGGCGCCGGCGTCGGGTCCAGCGTGATCCGGGGACGGGGACCGCGGCGTCGAGGCGGGCCAGCCGGTCATGCAGGATGCTGGCGCTTGACCTCCGGTTCAGCTCTCTGCTGGGGCTGAGCTGGTGCTGGCTTAGGGCGTTGAGCTGGCGGCGGTTTTGGGCGGCCGGTCTCAGACGCTGAGGCAGATCGTTTTGGTAGAAAATGCCGCATAGCCTGCGACGATTTCTGTGCCTCAGTGAAGCGCTGGGTGAACCCCTCCACAGCAGAGCCGAAGAGCCCCGACGGTGACACGGGCGAGTCAAGAAGGGCAACCCGATCCGTATCCTTGATCTCCGTCAAGTTCAGCCACAGATGTCTCTCCAGAACAACCAGGCTGGCCATGGCTCTTCCTACAGCCTGACTGGCGACTTTAGTAGCGCGAAGGGCCAGATCAGTCGCGCTGCGCAGGTCTTTAAAGGTCGACGGGTCCGGGCCTGCCTTGTCCATGTCACAGAGGAGTTTTGCCTGGTATACCTGCAGCACCGCCATCGTATGGAGAGCGGATGCAGCGTGGCCGTCGGCGGCGTAAGATTTTGACGCCAGGGTTGATGTCAGACGACAGGGCTTTGATGGATGGTTCATCTTCGCTCTCCATCCGCCGGCTGAAGACGGGCAGAGATGGGCGGCGACAGTTTCCTCAAGCGGCGGCATTTTGGAGTAGCCATGTTCGTCGGCGCCGTCCACTACAGAGAGGACGTGGGAGACGGCGCTCTGAGCTCGGGTGGAGTGGGGAGCACGCCAGGATTTGGTGCGCTCTAGGTGAACCTCAGGAAAAAACGGCGCCTGCCGTTGGCGGGATGATTGACGGCGCCCGGGCTGCAGAAACCACTCGTCCAGCCGGCTGAGTTGAGGCTCTGACGGCGGCGACCACTTGATGTTGAGCTCCGCCGTAGCTTGCGTCAAGATGCGGATGAGCTCAGAGTCGTGAGGACGCGACTCGGTTGGTTCTTCAGCGGCGGCTGCGTGGGCGTCGTCATCCGAAGCCCCCCAATCCTCTAACTCCTCAGAGGATGACATCATCTCCAAGTTGTCACCGGACCCAAAGGAAACCATGCCGCTAGCACTCGGCAGGGGGCGTAGGAACTCATGGGCGAAGGTGACAGGATGACGGCGGGGAGACAGAGCACGCGGGGGATGAGCCGGCGTGGACTCGGTCTCGGGGCGTCTTCCAGCTTCACGGCTCCACTGCTGTTTAGGCGGGAGAGCACGGGAAGCCTTCCTTTTAAAGATCTCGAGGCAGGAGTGCAGCACCGCGATGGGAAGGAGCTCGCAGTGGGCGCAGCCCGCCTCGGTGAGTACGGCCTCGGCGTGGGCAGGACCCAGACAGATGACGCACTCTTTGTGGAAATCCTCCACAGGCAAAGGGGCTCGGCATGAGCCGCAATGCCGAAGCGACATTATCTCAACGCGCTTCTGCTCTTTTAGATGAAATCTCTCTTTTTAGGCTCACCGGAAAGCGGCAGGGGAACACGCTGGTGTGTAGTAGTCCGCTGCAGTGCTTAGATCGACGTGAGTAAGGGCTTCTTCTTCGGAGCAGCGAAAAGGTTCGCGCTGAAGGAGAAAAGTAATGAGCTCTTGACGTATTTCCCCGGCTTATATAGGGACGTGTGCCACGCCCCGCGCGGGCTCAAACGTCATTGGTCTGTATTTTCTACAGACGTTAATCAATAGGCTTCAATCACGGAGTAAACAGGAGTTTCCCCCCCATGCTGCTCTGTGCCTCCGCCCTCCGAATTTGTCATACGTCACTAAGAAAAGTGCGTACACTACGCTAATACTCTCTCCTGAATGCGGACGTGACTAAGATGGCGGCGCTACCGGAAGTTATTTATTTTCGTTTTTATTTCTTTTGGGTTTTTAATACACTAAAAAGCATGGTTACACTTTAACCATGATTAATTAACGTAAGAGAATTTGCTGTCTTTGTTTGTTTAATGGTCTGACTAGTGGCAAAACTGAACTCTGGAACAAATAGCTCATGAAAAATAGCAAATGTTTTGTTTTTGTAAAGATGAGGGGAGATGGCGATCATGGATCAGCACTATGTTTGGCAGCCGATCTGTAGTTAAGATTGTATAGTACACATTTTACACAGTAACTCAGTTAGCTCAGTGTCATTTTTGATACCCTTTAGCTATGATTTGAACTAAGGTCATCTACTTGTTATTTATTTTGCTTGTTATCAAATATAAGTTACTCTAAAAGGAATCTGATGTTATTGATTATTTGTATTAATTTACAGGAAGTTCCATTTGCTCCACAAAAACTGTTTGTTTATGTTGTTACTGTTGAAAGCATCTATAGTATAAATATAATAAATGGAGTATAAACATTGGTGTACATATTTAGAATATATTTACATACATAATCAACATTGCTGAATTTATGTTTAAATGTTAAATGGATTGTTCACTGTAATTTACTTTATCACTCAAACTTATTACTTCCGACCTGTCACTATGACAACTGAGGAGACTGCAGTCACCATGGAGGATGCAAGCGCACACACTGATGTCTTTAACCCATGCTTTAACCTGTGAGTTCAACAACATTCATGTGTTTCAGTGAAATATTTGGAGAATGGTTTGTTTTTATTTCTTTTCTCTGTGTTTGTCTGAAGGTATTTGTCTCCTGTAGATGGCGCTATGATGATGTGTGGAAGGTCAACAGCTGCTGCGCTCTTAAAAAAAGGCGCTAAAACGGTTTTTCGAAGTGATGTCACAAAATAACCATTTTTGGTTCTCCAGTGAAGCTTTCAGTCAAAGGTTCTTACTTCACTTTCGGTCTGATCCTCGTTTGTTTATTGCCCAACTGCTCTGTTTTCTGTCATTAATCACGGCGCTCAGATATTCATCAATCATTTGTGACCGTCGCGATCTGAAGGAAGACAGAGCGCGCGCGCACGCGTTCACACGTTTATCGTGGATACGGCGCCTGGTGACGTCACGTACAACGACTCCTGCCGCGAGCTGCGAGTCAGTCTGTCCACACAGATGCAGCAGCAGCACATCACTAAAGAAACACAGAAGATGATGAAGATGATGATGATGATGTTCAGTGATGTATGTGAGGAGTAGATTTGATGACAGTTTGATTGACATTCTGCAGTTTTCCAGACTCATCGGTACAGGTGCGTGATTTACATGATTTATAATTAAAGTCAAACTGTTTTTAGACATGAAAACATTGATTTGACGTCAGGCTTTTATAAAGTTTTACATTTCTTATAAGAGTTCTGATAAATGTTTCACATAAAATTTAAATTAATTTTGAAAAGAAATGACTGATCTGAGGACAGATGAGCTTTGTGTTTCTATAGACTGTAGTTATTGCTGTATAAATTAATATTGTTGTTAAATAATCGGGATGCTTTATTTCTGTATCTGTTGCTGTGAGGTTAAACTGTCACAATAATCTTTGTGTTTCATCATCAAACCTGAATGACATAAATTCATCATTAATAATAATTCATCTTTATTCATTTAAATTCATATAGCATTTATTGTGTATTATTATTCGAATTAAATCTATATGTTAATAAAAGAAACGTTTGTGTGGTTGTTGTTGGTTTTGTGTGGTCGTTGGTGGTTTTAGTTGTAGCCTATTATTTCGTTTGTCTATCAGCAGAATAATAAGATAGAGATCACGATGATGATGAATGATTGTCACAGTAATTTAAACATCTATGAACAGAGAGAGGCAGATGATTTTATTGTATTGTACTGTATGTGATGCTGTGTGATGTCAATAGCAGTCAGTTGTATTGTTTAAGAGAATTATAATAAATAGAATATCAAAGAATATCTCATTCCCGAGAGCACTTCATTAAACGTGTCATTCTCTGAATGTTTATTTATTAGAAATATAAACAAAACAAAAGCACTCAAAAGAGTTGTTTTGTATATTTCTGGTGTGACGTCTCATCTGATGTAAAAACATTCGGTCATTTCTTGTTTATTTTCATTTATTAAATTCTAATATCTGTGTTGTTTAGATGCTGTTCTGTTATCTCTGTTCTGTTCATCTGTGCGCTGTGTTGTGTTGGGTTATTTTGTGTTTTTTTGTTTTTTTTTTTGCTGTTGCTCAGCAGAAATCATTTAACTCATTGTTTTACAGATATAAATTTAGTTTAATAAGAGTTGATCAGTGCTTTATTTGAAGTGTTTGTTGTGTGTACTGTATGTCTGTGAAACAGCTGATGTAAACATGGAGTACATTTCTCAAAGCTCTTGTTTAATGTAATGCTATAAAGAGCTCAGATTCAATGTCTTCAGGTCCAGCTGATAAATCAAATCTTTATCCATCATCAGTCTGAAAGTGTAAAGCACACAGTCCATGTGTTTGTATCTCTCTCTATATATATAGCTTATTGAAATTTGTCTCCCCTTGTGATGTCAGAAGGGGATCTTATTATAATAACACCCCCCCCCCCTTAATCTGCACTATCCAACCATGACACTGCCATTTACTGCAGAGAAAGAGAGAGATAGAAAATAATCAACAGCACAATTGAGTTTCAATTTCATCAATCCACCATTATGGTGATCAGTGTTTGCATTTCATAAGCTCATTTGCATTTTAAAGGACACACACAAAAGCAGCACATTTTTGCTCACACCTACGAAGTGGCAATTTTTAATGTTATAATAAATTATCTGTGGGGTATTTTAAACTAAAACTTCACAAAAGTACTCTGCGGACACCAAAGATTATTTTTACATCTTAAAAACGTTTTGTGAAATGTCCTCTTTAATACTTATACTTGCTTGAGTAAAATTAAAAAAAGCACTATATTTTAATGTAATTATGTATTAAATAAAATGTAGTGGAATATAAAAGTGCGATAAAATGATAAAAAAATGTAGTGAAGTAAAAGTTTTCCAAAGAAAAACACTTGAAGAATGTATTTGTTATTGGGATGGGGAATGTGTTACTGTTACAGTGCATGATCAAATAATGTGACATTGTTACACTTTATAAAATGATGATGTCATCTGATTGTGTTACTGAAACCCTAAATATTAGTATTTACTTCAGAATATTTAATGTTCTTGGATTGTTAGATTATTAGTTAATAATGTTTATTGCTGACACAAAGCTTTATTGTTGTGACTTCAGAAGATTACAGTTCTGTACATTAGTTTACAGTTATACTGTTATTATGATTTAGTTTAGTCTATTTGTTTTTTTGTACAACACAACAGATGTCTTTCATGATGAACTTTGACTAACAGAATGTGATTAAAACCATTTGTATGGAAATAGTAACAGAATCTTCATCTGAACTTGAACTGTTTGTCATTGTCAAGGGTATTTGTGTTGTAGCAGAATTATTCAGGAGCTGTGTTTATCTGTTCTGTGTGTTTTGTTTTAACTGATTTAAAAAATCTGTAGGATTCTTTTCTGAAGTCTGAGCAACACAAAGTAAAAAAAATCATCTCAGGTTTCATGACGTTCAGAGATGTCATTACTGTAAATATCTGGAAGTTCAAGGATTCTGTCAGAGGAGTTTAGACTGAAGACAGATGAGACCATGATACTAAATAAACTTGTGTTATGCATAATATTTATAACATATCCTTTTTAGGTACTTGAAAATGATTTACTAGACCTACAGTACTGGGGATCTGACACCTCACAGTCAATCTGTCACTCAAATGTTTATTTGTACCTCATTTACACCTCGTCTGTACCTCATTTGGGTGCTGAAGAGTTTTCCTCTAAACACTTTCTACAATCACTGCTAAATCTAAAAGCTTTTCTGATGGATATTTAATGCATTCACATCCACAACATGTCCTACATCTGTTATTTAAACGTCTCTTGGAGTCAGGACAGAATAAGATGAATATGATGATAATCAGACCCAGACTTTATTCTCTACTGATTCCCAAACATAAGCTTAGAGTTTTACACTTTTAAAATCATCAGAAATATAACATACAGAAACATACAGAAATATGTCATCACCAAACTTACATTTACAGAATATGATGAATGACAGGTGTTTATATTCTTTCAATCGATCGGATTGATCAACTGCTTTGAATTTTGAGATAGTTTTGGTTGATACTAAAGTTTTGCACTCATGTAGAGAAACAGATACTGATTATTATTTCTAGTTACAGTACAAAGGAAACAAAAACAAACTCTTCAATTCATCTGTAGTTACCTAAAGAATCATATTTCTCAGTTTTTTAAACTTTATTTTTGACACAATCTTATATTGCTTCTCTTTGGGCAATTCTTATATTTACTGTATAGTGGTTAACATATTCTATATCAAGTAATGCACGTATTTTCAATTGTATTAATTAAATACAGTATATGCATTTGAGGACATCTGGTTAATGGCTAGTAAAGATTTGAAACAGTCACTACATCCAAAACCTCTATAAGTGTGTGTGTTCTTATGTCATCAGTCAGCCAATTAATGTTCTCATGATGTCATTTCCTGTAGATTCTGAGTGATAAGTCACATGGCATATACAGCTCATCTGATTGGCTGAACATCTGCGGTCACACAGTGAGGATCTATGAGGAGATGAAGCACACGGTTCATGAACTCACTGACCAGGTACTTCTTTAAATATTTCCTTAAAGTGCAAATCCTTTAGTTAAACCTTACAGACTTTATTCAGTTTTATTTGTTTGTTTTATTGTTGTTTGCTGCATTAAATTCTGAGGTTTATTTATTCAAAATGAATCCTGCATGAGAAGTCAGAGCCATCAAAGATGTTAAAACTGAAGATGGCCAAGAGCTTTATGAAATCATCTCAGATGTGTTTAAAAGGCTTTTGATGAATGTTGATGTTTCTGATCATACAGTTTGTGTCATTCTGTCACCAGATCTCAGATATTATTTCAGTCGAATAAATGATGAGTTATTGATTTAATTTCTCAGTCAATCGATTAAACAACCAATCAATATCTGCATGTGTAGAACGGGAATTTTTCTATTTAAAGCAGAAAGATCTTTTGTTCAAAGGTTTCAAATATTCTTAGAGTTTCTGTCATACACAGAGATGTTATAAAATGAAAAGAACTTTGAATTCATCTCTCATCTGTAAATTCACATTGCTGTTATGTCCATTGCTGCTCTTTGTGTGTTTTCTGGTTGGATATCTTTTTTTTCTCTCTTCTCTCTTCTGTATGAAACATCTCAGATTTAATTGATTAAATCCAGAAAAATCTTTTGGACCCTTTATAGATGTTTCATATCTTCAGACAGCAGTGAGCTGTGATTTCTGTCAAAGTCCAAAATAAAAATCCTGAGAGTCAAACAAATAACAGCAGGTAGAGTCACGAGATCAAAAGTGATTGGTTGTTTCTCGTGTCAGTCAAACCGTCTCTTGTGTATGTGGGAGGGATTTGATCAGCATAATGTGCAGAATTTAACCCCTTCAGACCTGATTTTTCAGGTGTTTGAATCAGTGTACCTTATTTTGATTGGTTGATCAGCACTTTTGTGTGTTTGAACCACAAAACATGTGATGTTCAATCCAGTGGTCTGAAGGGGTTAAACTGATAGTCAAAGCAGGAACAGAAGGAAACATTCAGACTCTCGGTGTGTTTTGTGTCACGTCAGCAGTATTTTTCTGGTCCGCTGTGAAGTAAATCAATGTGTAGGTCATTGTGAGGACATCTACATCTATCATCACACATGAGTCTGATTCACGGTGTTTTTATGAGCGTCACACATGAAGCAGTAAATCATCTGTTGACATGACATTCAGATGGGTTTGTGTAATACAGCTGTTATTCATTCATTCATTCACTGGTTTGTTATTGATTGTGTGGTTGTACTATTGACTAACATTGTTCTATTTGTGCTTTAATATGAATGCTGTGTTGTCTTTATTGATGGATGTTTTATTAGTAAGATTTGATTGAATGAAGTAGTTGTCTTATGTTACTGTAATGGATCTTAATGATCATCACTGTAATGTCTTTGTGATTGAATTGAAAGGGTGAATATTGATGTGTTTACAGAGAGAGAACTGTGTGTGTGTCTGCACATGTCTGTGTGTTATTTTGTTTTCTCTTGAGATGTTTGTTAACAGGTTGGTTTCATCAGGTGAGTGCTGTCAATATAAATGTGATGATGTTGATGAGTTTTCTGAAGATGTATTTGATGATTGTGGCATTAATTAGTACAGCCTGTATTAGTGATGTCTATCGAGTTCTTTACAGGCCGTGCTAATCTATGTCAAAATCATCTGAAGATCTGTTTACATCACAAACACAACAGCAGAACATCTTTGCTTTGAGTTATTTTAACACAACAGGTGAAATCATTTCTACTTCATACTTCAATAACATGATGAACAAGAATAAACATCAATTTTAACGTATTGTTAAAGTGAAATCTTTCAATGGCTTCTGTGTGTGTGTTGGGACTTGATGTCCAATCATTCGGTCCATTGCTGAAGTTCAAAGCTCCTCTTATGGTCATCATCACTTCTCTGAGATTTTATTTGGCAACGCTTTGTGCTCAGGTTTATTCACTCACGAACTGTGTGTGTGTGTGTGTGTGTGCGCGCGTGCACGTGTGTGCGCGCGTGTGTGCATGTGTGTCTGTGCACGTGTGTGTGTGTTTGTGTTTGTGTGCATGTGTGTGTACTAGTCAGTGATATTCAGCTTGAGCAGTAAAGTCCACAGACTTTTGATTTATATAAAACAAAATAAACTCATCAGATTTCTGTTTGCTGTTTTTGGGTTACTTTTAATACTGTAAAGATCAGTATATTTTTTTACTTGGCAGATAGTAAATTGTGTTTTTAGCATTTCTCTAAAGTAAAATCACACTTCATTTTGTCAGATGTTATACAGCAAGTATCTCTGTAGCAGGTGTATTTTTATGAATAGTTTTGTGTAAATTAGGTTTATAATTAAAATGTCTTAGCACTGATGCAGTTAATGTTGTGTTATTACTTTCTCTGAAAGCTGATTTACTGGAAGAGACAGAAAACCTGGTGTGCAAATTCGGGTCTTTTCATGTGTGTTACCTGATTTGCATGATCCCTGTTGTGAACTATCAGTGTCTGAATCTTCATGAAGCTCTTCTCACCTGCAACAAAACTTCCTTCAGTGCTGAATTATAACTGAATGCCTTTAGTTTGATGATTTGTTTAGCTGTAATTGGATCGTTGTTTATTTGGATTTTCAGGTGGCAATGCAGGAAACGAGTGATGAGAGAGAGTTATGTATGACAGATTATACTGTACTGTACCTCCAGCATTGAAGTCACTTCTGTACAATAAATGCTCCTGACTCATTCAGAAAATAAATAGTTTTAATATTCTCTGAGCGAGAAACACACATACTCTATAACAGAATGACATCAGATTTTATTATTCATTCTTTAAACCCATGTATGTGATAGGTGGAGGCTGTAATATCAGTGTTCAGATTAGAAAATAAGTATTGTGTATACTGCATACAGTTATTGGCTTCGAAACACTTTTTATTCCGTTTTATGTATTTTTGTGAATTCCTGTATTTAAGGGCTTTATTCTTTTCTCTCAGTGGATGTTTGGTAAAGTTGAGCCACTAAATGAAGCCATTGAGACTCCGCCCCTTACCTGAGCCAAACCTATACATCACATTCACACCTTCACTTAATCCCTTCTCATAATGAAAAAACAACACTTTCACTTAAGACACAACCATATCCACATTCATGCTTATATTCATCTTTCTTTGTTCACTGATAAATGGATTTTCAGTACAATAAAAGAAGTCTTCTCCTCTAAATGAGGGACAAATTCACAGTTATGTATAAACTGAAAATATGTCTGTTTCTAGGACCACTGCCACAAAAGATAATTTTGTAATCAAAATCAAACCTCAGGAGTGATATAAAGTCAGCCAACAGCAATGTACAGTAAAAGACTGAGAGCCATGCCAAGACCAATGAAAGATTCATCAAATGTTTACTTCTGAACTGTTCCTAAAATATATGTAAACTTGTTTTCTTTGCCGTAATCAAGATCTGAAACATTGCATCTTTTTCGTTATTTTGCCTGTTTTACCAATAATAATTGGCAGAAATGTTAACAGAATGAAGCAAAAGTAATAATTTTACTTATAGGGGACAGAGAATGAAAACCATTTTTACCTTGTCTTTGTTGAATAATGGTAGTCTACCCGCATTCACAAACATACAAAAAGTGCTAAACATGCTAAACATCTCAGTCTCATAGAAATTCCTCTTTTAGAAATGTCAGCCAGAAAACAGCCCAATCTGAAAAACTGATGCTTATGACATCACAGGCATCTAACTGCCCCTCCACTTTAAAATAATTGGCTAAATTTTTTGAGTGGCAGCAAAGTCAGCCAATCAGTAATGAGATTGCAAGTTAAGCCAGTAGGGGGAGCCAAATAGGTGCAAAACCACTTGTTTAAAATCCCCCACCCTAATAGAGCTATCTGAGAGAGGTTTTTAGGAAGCTTCTAACGCATTACAGACCCCCCAAAAAATTTTTTGTCTACATGTCACATCAAAGAACAAGGATAAATACCCCGTTCAATTATTCTATGTCACCTTTAAACTCCCATAACACAAGGCTTTCTTCTTCTTACATCCAAAAACACACTTCTTCTTCTTCCGTGCTATCGCTGAGTCTTGATATTAAACAAAGCTGTCACGTGAAGTGATGTCTGTGACTTCTACTCAAAGGATCAATGCTAATGAGCATCATCATTTTCACTCTGATTGACATGTGGGCCCATAAATGAAATATGGGGTCCCTGATATGTAATGGGTACCCATGTTCGAAAAAACTTTCTTAAACTTGTAGAAAAGAGGCGGCGTGAGTTTGGCCCAAAAATGCTCAACAGTTTTTTTGACACTTTGCATGAAATAGCATCAATCCCCCCCCCCCAACACATACCTATAACTATTAAATTTTGAAAAACTGAAAATAATCTTGAAGTATGATAATCTTCAAATCTGTTAGTGCAGAAAACAAAAATGTAGGGTTTAAGTGGAAAAAATGCATCAAAGTGTAGAAAAAGAGCAAATCTTTGAATCTTATCCATGATGAATTTCTGTCTGTGACTCTTTAGTGAAGCTGATGTGTTTATGCTGTGATCTTTATCATAATAATCTGATGAATAAAAGCATCTCAGTAAACAAATCTATCAGACAGATTTTACTATAAACATAATTGTGAAATGTTTATGAAACTGAAGTGAGTAGTGATGAAGTGTTAACAGTGATTTACTGCAGTGATTTAATAATGAAATGTCCTCATCCAGAAACACTTCTGAAAATAAAGATCAGTGTCATTTACATTGAGCATTATAAATAATTGTGAATAATCTTATTGATGTTAAATGTATTCACTTATTGTTTATTAGTTATTGTAATGGCACCTGATTATATTTAAACAATCAATATGTTTTATTTTTATTGATAAATATTTCATCCGTTTGATCATTTTTTGATAGTTTTAACTGGGTTCATATAAACGGTTTAATCATAAAACTAAATCATTTTTCTTGAAGTTCAGAAATTGTACACACACACACACACACACACACACACACACACACACACACACACACACACACACACACACACACAGAGACACACACACACAGAGACACACAAACACACACACACATAGAGACACACACACACTCAACTTTGAGCACAAAACAAACAATGAAAGAAACAAGAATCAACTTTGTGTGCCAATACTATGTGTGAGTCTGTTGTGTATATTGTGTGAGTTTGTATATCTTGTTAACTCATCTAGCAAATACTAAAGTTTGTTTATTATTCAGCAACTTTGCGGTCGCAACAAATTCATTTCAGATTTAAGATGAAATTATTTTCAGAGTTTCTGGATAGTTGGGCAGATGGTTGGTGTATACTTCTGTCTCTGTGTCTCATTGGCTACAGTACAAGTTTGTGTGTGTGTGTGTGTGTGTGTGTGCGTGCGTGCGTGCGTGCGTGCGTGCGTGCGTGCGTGTCTGTGTGTTTCTGTGTCTGTGTCTGTGCGTGTGTGAGCTCTACATCGTGTGTAACTTTCAGTTTTGAGTGTGGCTGTGAAAAGCAACAGATGGTCTTATAACCAAGCGATACACATACAACACACACAAACAACACAAACCAAACACTCAGTGTTTCTCATTACAGTTTTTTTCGATTGCTAAACGACAGTGGGCACAACTGGAGTCACATGTGCAAAACTCTAACTACAGTCTGCACAGCAGCAGTTCATGTGGACCAAACTCTAGTTCATTTTTCATTGCTTGAACACAGTTTTCAAAACTTTACACACTTATCCCATGACTTTAACCACAACCTGCACAACACTGTGGATTTACAGCACTTTGTTCAAATGCTAACACACTGCTGTCAAAACTGTGAACCACACATTCAAAACACAATTGATTTCAGTCTTGTGCCTTTCAAACACTGCTGATTGCAATTTATATAAATATAAATTATGATAGGTATAGCTCAGAAAGACAAATTTAGGAAATGACGGGTTTGTGGAAGCAGAAGGGCTCTCCTGATTTTGCTAAGTGGTTGATGTCCTCAGGGCAACATACCCCAACCTACCCCAAACCCCAACCCTAACCATAACCAAACCCTAAAATCAGAGGGACATGATAAGTAAAAAACAATGGTCCAGAAACAGCTAATCTTGGTTGTAAGCTTAAATTTACGTAAAACAAACTATAATCTTATTTCTGAAATCTGATTGGTTGATTGAAATGTTGTTCCAGGGTTAACATAATGTTGCCCTGAGGACATCAACCACTTGGCAAAATCAGTTTGAGTGAGGGGGCAGGGTGGCAGGTAGTGGCCTGATGCTAGAGAGAGGCAGGATTAGCCCCTCATTTATTTGTTTGAATTACAGTATGTACTTTTAATTTCTACCTTTTTTTCTCATTACTGTAATTCCATAAATTACTACAAACTATTGAAGCAAACTGCTAATTTTCATTTACCTTAAAGAATTGTTCTGTTCTAAAAATTTCAATAAATCATGTGATAAATCAATCAATAAATAAATAATTATTTGAAGAAAACATTACTTTGTATGAAGTCACTGAAATTGTTGAAACTGTAAAGATAAAAAGTTAGTATTTTGTGTATTGGTGTTTGATGTTAGTGTTTTTCCTCTCAGTGTGTTGTGAGTGACAGTGTGTGTTATCTCAGTGAGGGTTGTGTTTAGTGTTTGGCTGCACTAAGCTGTTTTGAGTCATGTGTTTAGAGTTGTGTTGCTTGAAGTGAGTTTTGCAGGTGATATGTACAGTTTAGCTCAGGTGACTTTTGGTATTGCAGACTGTAGTTAGAGTTTTGCACATGTAGCTCCAGTTGTGCCCACTGTTGTTTAGCAATCGAAAAAAACTGTAATACAGAATTGGCTCAATGCGACCTCTGACCTTCAGCTGACCTCAGGTGAACAGATATCCAGGATTATACTGAACATTGTGTTACTGTGTGTGTGTGTGTGTGTGTGTGTGTGTGTGTGTGTGTGTGCGTGCGTGCGTGCGTGCGTGCGTGCGTGTGTGTTTCTGTGACACAATAATAATCAGAAGTAAATGATTGGACTTGAATGAGGTTCTATAAATAAATAGGTTATTATTTTTAATTCAGGTTTTTATTTGAGAGATTTATTTTTGTATTTTAATGTTGATGAGTTTAATCTACTGAGCTAAAGTAAATGCAAAAAAAGTCTTTTAACAGTCTGTGTTTTATGTCTGCATGTAAATAAGATTTCTTCATGCTAACTCTTTTCTGTCTGTGACATTTCTCTACAGATTCAAACATCATGAATCTGATGGTGATGGGTGAAGCCGGAATATTCCTGACCAACAGCTCTCCGGGAATGCGGGCCTTTCCCGTTACTGCATTTGTACCGCATAACGTCCGGATGGAGACCGAGGGTTGGCCGGCCAACGATTCTCTCCTCGCGCAGGGAGCCAACTTGACCGGCAGCCATAACGCAACTCTCCCACCCACCGTGACATACGACCCACTCGGCGGCCGAACCATCTGGCAGGTGGTGATAATCGTGTTCTTGTGTGGGTCGCTTTCTTTGGTCACCATCATCGGAAACATACTCGTCCTGCTGTCGTTTAAAGTGAACAAACAGTTAAAGACGGTCAGTAACTACTATCTGCTCAGTTTGGCGTTTGCTGACCTCATTATTGGGGTTCTGTCCATGAACCTCTACACCACATACATTATCATGGACACATGGGCTCTGGGGAACTGGGCCTGCGACCTGTGGTTGGCCGTTGATTACGTGGCCAGTAACGCTTCTGTCATGAACTTGTTGGTCATCAGTTTCGACAGGTACTTTTCCGTCACGCGTCCGCTCACCTACAGAGCCAAACGGACCACGAAACGAGCAATGATGATGATCGGACTGGCCTGGTCCATCTCCTTCGTTCTGTGGGCTCCCGCCATTCTGTTTTGGCAGTACTTTGTCGGGAAGCGAACGGTCCCGGCCGGTGAATGTTACATACAGTTCCTCTTCGAGCCGATCATCACCTTCTGTACTGCCATCGCAGCTTTTTATTTGCCTGTCACCATCATGACCGTCCTGTACTGGCGCATCTATAAAGAGACGGAGAACCGCTCAAAAGAGCTCGCCGGACTGAAGGGTTCAGGAAACCAAGGGAATTACGGAGGTCACGAAGAATCCAAAGCAGCTGTGTTGCCTCAGACGGGTGGCGTGCACGGCCGCGAGCACAACCTGTCCAGACAGAGGAA
This sequence comes from Paramisgurnus dabryanus, assembly GCF_030506205.2. Taxonomy (NCBI): domain Eukaryota; kingdom Metazoa; phylum Chordata; class Actinopteri; order Cypriniformes; family Cobitidae; genus Paramisgurnus; species Paramisgurnus dabryanus. Next base: position 38,260,660 of record NC_133337.1, on the reverse strand, counting down.
CTCTGGGAAGACGAAACCAGGATGCTTCCGGTTCTGGCCGCCGTGCCGCAGAGGAGGACGGAGATGCGACGGAGACGTGGACTGCAGTAGAAGCGACAGCTGGAATAACAACGAGATGACGATTTCCATCGAACAGTCAGACGAAGATGATGAAGAGGATGGAGAAGAACAAAAACCCATCTTCTCCACTGTTCTGAGCGTGCCCCCGATCGCAGGGGGCGGAGAATCTGAGCAGTTTCACCACCAGCGATCACCAGACACCGAAGTGAGATCATTCAGAAAGGGATTTTCTGACCATTTCACCCTGGACTCAAAAGATCAACCCAACACGTCCATCAAAGACACCAAACACAAGACACAAGTCAACAAACGCAAGAAGATCTCTCTGGTGAAGGAGAAGAAAGCGGCTCAAACGTTAAGCGCCATTCTGCTGGCCTTCATCATCACGTGGACGCCGTATAACATCATGGTCCTGGTGAACACGTTCTGTACCGACTGCATCCCGCAGGCTCTGTGGGCTCTGGGTTATTGGCTGTGTTATGTCAACAGCACAGTAAATCCCATGTGTTACGCTCTGTGTAACAAAACTTTCCGCAGCACCTTTAAATCCATCCTGCTGTGCGAGTGGGAACAGAAGAACCACAACCAGAAGCTCCAGCAGAGAGAAGCAGCAGTGGCCTACAGAAAGAAAACTGAAGTCTAGACGCTTTTCATCTTCTCACCTGACAGGATTGACGTTGTACATACAGTACAGTATTGTTAAAGGTTTTATTGAGTCCAGTCCAACACATAATCCTGTAAATACAAATAAAACACAAGAAATATCAGCATCTGATCAATTTTCTTGACTAGTTCTGTAACTAAAACATTGTCTCATTTTTACTCCTTTAGTCCATAATTGTCCTGTGAAATAAAGACTGTCGGGTAGTTTTACTGTTTAAAGTTGTCTATGGGAATTGTGGTTTGGTTTGTTGTAATATTATTATCATTGTGTCTTCAGCTCTTACTCTGGTTGAAAGGTTTTATGAGACCTCACGTGAAATGTGAACACACACTCCCATCTAGTGGTTAAAATAAAAATATTGATCCTGAAGATTGACAGAAAAGAATAAAATCATCACTGATCTTCAGCTTGTGTTTATGCAAGGGTTTTATATTTTGCTCTGTTTAAATTAATACACATTTGTTTTTTACTCATCTAATTGTTAAGCTTTATATTGTTTACTATAGTACTGGGAGTAATACATTTTATCTCTTATATATATATATATAATTATATACATAGTGGTTGTACATTTTTTGAGTTATGTCTATACAGAAATGTTTGATGAATAAAATAAGCTGTGGTTGTGTTGTTTTATTGTAAGTGAGCTACTAATACATAAATACACTCAGATTTGAAGTAATTTTATATCAGGACAGAATGAAAAGTCTGTGTATTTGTATCTGAATGTGTTCATATTCTGTAATATTATTATTAAAAAGTGATAATGACAAAAGATTGTTTTATTAAGTAGATGTGTTTTGTGCATGTATCTTTCATGTATGATTTAATTTACACAGCTCCTCCGTCATCTCAGTGAGTGTTAATATGACAGCCCGGTCCAATATGGCGGCGCATCTGACGCATAATTCAACAGCAAATGCGGCTCTACTTCTTTTGTGACGTAATGGCTGTAGATGACCAGCAGATGTCAGGAGTGCAGCAGAAATCACGTGCTCAGGAGTTTCACAGGTGTGACATTTAATCCTGCCGGCGGGAAAAGTCAACACACACGCGCGCGCGCGTACACATACACACACACAGTAACACACGCTCACACAATCAGGGTCATGAAGCGTGATTCATGAGTGAGTATAACACACAGACACACACAGTGTGTGTTTAATCTTGTTGAAAGTTAAGGGTAACAGGTAGAAATACTGATGTTATAGTTAATGGTTAAGTTACACACGCTGTGGTGATTTTGATGGGATTATTAAAGATTCAGTAGATGACGTATAAAGAAGCTTCATTATTCGTATATCACAGTAAGTATATATTGTATATTCTCTTCACACTCGTCAGATGATTTACTTCATACAATTATTCAGACTTTAAATCTTTGTGATGATTTCTTCTGGTCATCTGTAGTAGCGGTGAGGTGATATTTACACAATGACTGAGATCATTAACGCGAGAAATCATTTGAAAACTCGTTCAAGACATGGGACAAATTCTTAGAAATCTAATATTTATTAATAATATCAGTTTTATGTCAAAATGTAAGTTTGAAAACGCATAATTGCACAAGTTTGTTGTTAAGAATGTCAAGATTCTCTCATGGTTACAGCAGCTAACTAAAGCAAAGCGTCTCTGTCTTTAACACACAATACAAATATTATATATTTGAATAAACTCAATATGTATGAGAGAGTATAAAGGCAGTAATGAAAACTGTAGAGATGTCAGGCTTTAATGAGACATCATAGTGTTAGGGCTTAAGACTTAAAACACCTTGCACTGACATAACTTAGTTAAAATATATCACTGACAATGTTTTTTATCATTTTGTTATGTTCATTTGTAAAGTATGTTTGTAAAAACTGCTTAAATATCCTAACGTAACTTAGGCCTAGTCCTAAATCTAAACTTGACCGATAGTGGATTTTACCCATACCGGTGACTCGTACTTGCCGAAAACCGATTAATCGACTGAATTAATACTTGATTAAAAACAAACATAACACTCAAACAATACTTAAGTTTATTGCAAAAGTGACAAAACAACATTAATGAACCATGAAAATGTGCTAAATAAAAAAGTATGAATAAAAATATATTAAATGAAGATAAGGGTTGAATTAAATACTTCTGTGAAATACTCTCACTGGTCTCAGTCTGGGAAACTTCCCCACAAAAAAAGTTTGAAATAGTCATATTTCCTATAAAATGCCATGTTTGAAGTGGATCAAAAAGTTAATTGGAGGTTTCCTCCTCAAACAAGAACAGATATTGTTATTTCAATCGACTTTTTTGAAAGGTTTTGATCCACTTCAAATTTTGACTAGTTTATTTTGAAATAAGATTTTATCCTGCTTGTTGTGTTGACTTTGTTGTCAATAACATGGAGTATAAATGTGAGTATTTATTATAACTCATACTATTATTACTTTTACTAAGATCATCTGTATGCTTGTCAATTATATTAAAGCACGACATCATGCACATAGTTTATTATTAACCTAGATGACCTTTTAGTTATTTCAGTTTTCACCAAAATATAGTTTTTGTTTTATAATCTGAATAAATAAAGGATCTTTGTGTTACAGTATTTGAATATTTTTAAATATTTGCCACATTTATCTTAAAAATACTAAATATGACGTATAAAAAAAAATAATGATAGTTTAGTTCTGAAATCAGTGAACAAATCTCTTTTTCTAATTTTCAGACAAATATCATTTGTTATAGCAAGCAAGCCAATTTTATTTATATAGCACTTTTCTTAACAAATTGGTGCAATTCAAAGTGCTTGACAAAGAACCAATAAATACAATAATTAATAAAATGAAATCAAACAAAAGTAAAATAGACCCATTAAGACACATAAAAATAGAATTTATAAGAATCAAAATATATTATATATATATATATATATATATATATATATATATATATATAATAATATATAAAATAAAATACATCATTACAAACAAAGCAAAACACAATAAATAAAAAGTTTTATAAGATTTTAGTGGAAGGCCATACTAAAAAGAAATGTTTTTAATTTAGATTTAAAGCTATTAATGTTTCCAGCACATGTTATGTTCTCTGGAAAGTTTTTAAGAGGTGAGGAGCATAACGACTAAAAGCAGCATCACCAAACCCAAAATAAAAACTCTGTAATTTTCTCCATCCTCATGTTGTTCTAAACCTGTATAAATGTATTTTTACTGATAATGAAGATATTTTGATAAATGATGGTTAGCGCACAGCTGATTGTAAACATCCATAGTGAATAGAATTCAATGGGTACCATCAACTGTGTGCTTACCATCATTTATCAAAATATCTTCATTATCAGTAAAAATAAATGATGAGAAAAAGATGACATGTTTAGGTGAACTATATCTTTAAAGTCTACTGGTAATAAACTGCTTGTTTTACAGAATATCTCTTTGTTTATAAATCAGTCAGTGATTAAGAATATGTTTTGTGTTTCAGTGTAAATGTCTTTGATATCTGTCATGATTTGTTTGTCTCTCTCTCTGTCTCTTTTTTTTTTCAGTCAGTGTGTATTGCTGTGTGTGATAATGCAGCCCGTACAGATGCTGGAGGTCCCAGGATTCAGACAGAGGCTGCTGGAGGCTTTAAGTCTGGGCAGACGGCAGCAGTATCATCTCCCCCACCTTCATCACGAGCAGAAGGAGGAGCCGAAAGCCAACGTCCCCTGGGGCCGCTCCCCCTCCCGCACCGGCTCCATCCGCAGAGTGGAGGATGAGCGGGGGGATGGATGCAGCGAGTGCGAGAGCGACCTGCTCTATCTCTCTTTCGTCACAGCGTCATCTTCTATTCCTTGCGTCGTCTCGTCATCTGACGGCGAGAGCGCGTCGTCGGGGGCGACCGGCCGTTCGCGCAGACGTAAACGCAAGCACTGGAGCGGCCATGCCTTGAACGAGCTCCTGATCATGGGAAATCAAGACGGAAAGCTCAAGCGCTCGGCCGGGGGGGATGCGGGAGGCGCGGCCGAGGAGTGCGGAGCTCTCCGTGAGAATAATGGCACAAAGAAATTCCATGGGAAGAAATCCCACAACAAACACGGTGAGGGAGGAAAAAAGAAAAACAAATCGGACTCCAAATCTGTTTTTCCTCACATACGGAAGCGTAAGAACCAAGGAAAGGGGAAGGGGTTTTTGGGAGGCTCTAAAGAGGATGCATTAGATTCCCAGCACGATGAACTTGACAGCGTTCCTTCTTTATGCAACAAAACGCCGGATCTCTCTGGAGATGAGCTCGGCCAGTCGGACGCGGAGGCAGAGAGGCCTCGTTTGTTGGCAGACAGCAGGCAGACCACGCTGGATGCTGCCGACGGCCCCGAGGAAGAGGAGAGAAAGGTGGTGAGCTCCGGATCAGATACGGATATGTACAGTTTCCACTCGGCTACAGAGCAGGAAGATTTGCTGGCCGATATTCAGCAAGCCATCCGTCTCAAGCAGAGTGTGATTCTGAACAGTGTCATCGACCTCCCAGAGGAAAAGGATTGTAAACAAACCGGCTGCGGTGATGTTAACAGCACTCCTACCCCCGACTCTGAGCCCTTCACCGTGCTGGAGGCGCTTCCCAAACGAGAGAACGGTCACATCAGCAGCCTGCTCCCCCCTCAGCAGCCCACTGTCAAAGAGGAGACAGACGCTTTTGGAGAACCTCTCCCCTCGGATGGGGCCCTTTGTGCCTCGATCGCCGTGGTGACTGTGACAAAAGAGCCAGAGGCAGTGAGCGAGCCCCCCGCCCCTCTGCCCGTGGCCACGAGCCCCGTTACCAAGACAACCAGCACCACCAGCTTCCCGGATCTGACAGCTTCCTTTGAAAGTGCTACAGAGGCCATCGAAGAGGAAAATGTTGACGTTTCTCCCAGAGACGCCCCTAGCACTGACACGTTATCCGGCGGCAATGATCTCGGGTCCGCGGGCTCTCTGGAGTGCGTCACCGCCATTGAACTTGCATCAGAACCGCCCGAGGAGGAAGCTCCGGACACCCAGAGACGCAAAAGCAGCGTCACGTTCTCGCAGTGGGCGCAGCCGGAGAGTCCGCTGGCCACGCGGCTCCTAAAGTCCGCGCTGACGTCCTGCGCCACCACCTGTAATTCGGTCAAGCCGTACCCACCCATCAGCACGTCTTACATCAAAACCACCACCCGTCAACTCAGCTCGCCCTCTTGCTCGCCAGGACCGTCTCCCTCTCACAGCCCGCTGTTCGCACGGAGAGGCCACGGAGACTCCTCGGCGACGGTCGCCAGGGCAGATAGGAGACGAGTGAAGCGACAGCGATCGTACAGCATCACCGGGCCCATCAGCCGATCGGCAGACTGGACGGAGGAGCTTCGTACGCTCCCTCCTAAAGCAGCGGGTTCAGCTGATTACCTGGAGTACGGTGGATCCGATGGGGCGCTCAGGACGGGCAGCGCGACACAGAAGACAACAGGAGCTCAAGCTTCCACCTGCGGCTTTCACGAGGTCTTTACAGGTGAGTTCTTATAGCTGATGTTATTTGAGGGAATAAACTGAATATTTGTGTTTAACAGTACCTCAGGATTTCAAAAATGTCAACGAGATAAAACTGCACAGGTGAAAAAGTACACTTAATATGTGCTTAAAGTGCTTTATTTTCATGCATCCATGTTCTTAAGATTATCTAAGTGTACTTATCTGTGCTATTTCGAAGCGCCATGAATATGAACTCAAATGTGCTTAAAATTCAAGTTCAAGTTTACTACAAGTAATAACTAAATACATTTTCTAACACAGAAATAGTATGTTAAAATATGCATGGTGTCTAGAATTTTACCATATTAAATACAAAATTAGTGCATGAAAATAGAGCACTTTAAGTACATTATGGAAGTGCACTACATTTTCACCTGGGGTTAGTTAATAGCTAAACTAACTCTTTCTTTTTTCTCAATCAGATAATGTTTTTTAATCTTTGTTAGTCGCTTTGGACAAAACATTTGCTAAATGTAAATGTGAACCTTTAGTGAAAGATGCAGCGATGATGTAGAGAAATGTCTCTTAATGTTCTCTCTCTTTCTGTTCATTTGTGTGGTTTGAATATATTGTGTAGACTCTTTCAGTCTGTTGTGATGATGACAGAGCTTTCTGTGTTAGTCAATGATGTGATGAATGAATCATTCAGACTGACTCTCTTCTGTTCATTGTTTGACTCCTCTGATTCTTTTCTTCTGAGATGACTATCTGATGAAGGTCATGATTATTATTATAGTTTGTGTTGATGGTGAATCTCAGTAAGATCATCGGGTCCATGAGTTTAGTGACATTTACAGTGAAGTACTGCAAAATAAACCTGATGTCGTCTTCATTTACTGCAGAAAATGTGAGTGATGTTTACATCATTGACTAAGTTTAGATGTACACCAATAATGTGATTATTTCCAATAATCAGGGTAAAACTTAATGGCAGTAAGATGTTTACATGACTGGAGCTTTAACCTGTTTACTTCGGTTTACATGCCGTTTATATTTTCTGATTATTCACTCATAGCCCAATGATGAACTCACATATACTGTCCACTGTTTTAATTTAATTTAATTACATTAAATGACAAACGCGTTCTTATTGAGGTATTTCATTATTTGGTGCCGTGATAAAGACTGTGTTTGTAATGGTTTTATACGCTGCTGTTGTGTTATTTGAGACGTTTCCGGATGAAGGCAGACTGAGTCGTGTTGACAGAGTTCAGGAAAAACATCCTGATGTCAATTTTAAAATGAATTCCTGCTTAAGGTTCATGACAAAAACACACATGCACTTCAGTTAATGAGGTATAGATGCATTTAAAGTGTTTACATGGACACATAAATGGCGTACGCCACTGGTGACGTTAATATGATTATACTTGCTGCAATTATTATTGCATAATTTTATTGAAGTATTTTGTTTACATGAGGTACATTATAATCACATTATGAGGATGAATGGTCCAGCTTAGAAGATTCATCTTCAGGTCTGTATATGACTTGGGTCCCTCCTTTAATGTTACACTAACTAAACCTTATTATGAGTCTCTAACACACAGTTAAGTGCAGATGACATCAGGCCCCGAGGACTCCGATCCATTAGTGACATCAGTCTCTCACGCTCGGCCAATCAGATGAATGCCTGAGTCTCTGTGAGGATGGTGTCTGTTTTTATAAGCTCTTATAACAGTATTGACCTGTGAGATCCTCCACTATTCACTGATCAATAGGAAACAACAGCCGATAAACATTAGAGATCATCATTTGACTTTGTGTTATTTATCAGATTGTATTAAGATCCACTTCTCCGTTCCAATCTTCTGATATCTGCCCTGGTCTGATCTCATACACACTGTTATCAGATCTCTCTGACTGGTTGATTTTTGTCATTTAGAAATGATGTGAAGTTTTGTGTCTGTTCAGGGGCTTGAGCTCTTCTTCAGTTGTTAAAACACTGAATCATCCGAGATTATAAAGTTAATGAGGTGTTGAAGGATCAGATCTGTAAACTAAAGACCCAGACTCTGTCTGAAACCTGTAAGCTGTGTGTTTCTGTTCTGATCCGTGTGTGTTGTTCTCTTTAGGTCGGACGTTATTGGAGAAGTTTTTCCAGCAGCAGGATTCCAGTGAACCTGAGGAAGCGGAGAGACTTTGCTCCAGGATTCTGGCGATGGGTTTGTTGCTTCCGTTCAGTGATTGTTTCAGAGAGCCGTACGACAGCAGCGGACATCTCGCACCTAAGTTTGACGTAAGCATCCTTTCAGTTTACATTCACTGTGTTCACTTAGATAACATCAATCTGATCTGGATGAATGAATGAAACCTCATTAATTGTCTGATATGAAGTCCAGTATATAAATATCACATTAATGTCACTTAGATCCATTCATACTATTAAAGAGATAATCTTACATTTATTTATTGAAACCTCAAATTGCACATCTGAGACTAAAATCTACAGCAAAACATGCAATGTAAACAAACAATGGTGGTGGGTTGAGTACACAGAGTCCTAGTTTTCCTCCTCTTGTACTTCGTGATCAACAAACAAACAAAAACAAAAGAATACTTTGATGGCATTGATAAACCAGTGGTGGTTTTCTGTGACGGGAAAGAAACGTCGTTTTTATAATAAATCTTTGAAAATCAAATGATGGATTTTTTTAAAGATGCTATGTGAAAGTTTGTAACAGAAAATAGTGGTTTTCATCTGGTCACTTTCTTGGTATAGAAAACTTGTTTTTACTGACATTTGTCAAAATGGATTTATTGCGTTTTGGAACCAAACTCTTCATTTGTTTAGAAAGGAATATCTGTAAACTCATTCAGTTCTGAATCAAACTGATCTTCTTTTCTTATTGGCTGATGCAGGCATTATGAGAGATGCCTCTTGCGATTGGTCCTTAATGGAACTGTGTATTGCTCTGAGTCATCCTTTTATTGCCAATAAGCTACCACACACACATACAGTACACACACACACACACACACACACACTCACTCACTCACTCACTCACTCACACACACACACACACACACACACACACACACACACTCACTCACACAGACACAAACACACAAAGAGCGAGCGAGAGAGTCAGGGTGCCATCTGCTGACAAACAGGATTCTGATGCTGCAGTATTTTTACACAACAAAGTCTTAAAGAAACCGTAATCCGTAACATCACCGTTGCCAAAATAATTTTTTGTAAAAATAGATTTGCTGTCGTGTTTCTTAACTTAGACTGCATTTACACCGCATGTTTGAAGTGACTCAGTTCCATTTTTATCACGTCGCACAGATGTGATATGACCCATGAAAGCAGAAATAAAGCAGACAGATTCTGATATTCTCTGATTGGTTTCAGGCCTCATTTATATATGAAAATAAATCTGATATGAATCGGATACATGCATTCACATCTGCAATGTAAACAAACAGATCGGTTATTCTTATCTCAAGATGTGTCGTGCGTCATTGATAAAATGATGTTGGTCAATGACGTCAACTGAGATGGACACCACACGTGATCACGTGACTCTTATTAGCAGCATAATGGAGGACAACGGCTCCTCTTTGTGAAGTAATGTTGAAGTTTTATGTGTTGTTACAGAAATAAACCTCTATAATCTTGTGTAATCATTTTGTTTGTGTCCATTGCATATCGTGACATTTTACTTCCTCTGAGGTTTGTATGTCTATAGTGTAAATGTTGATATCAGATATGAGTCGCTTTTAAAATATGATGTAAGCGGGTCGTCAAAGAAAATCAGATACAGGCAACAAATCAGAACTGGGCATCAAGATTTGCAGTGTAAATTCAGAACTTTTGCAGTCATGCTTAAGGGCGTTTGAACACCAAAGCTTTTAAACGCGGTTGAAACACCAGGCGGATGCCGACTGACAGCTTTTTTTCAGCTGAGCTCTTAGGTTGCTGTGATACTTCTGATGCGATGCAGCGGTTGGATATGTTATTTGTCCCACCCCTCCTCCGCTGTGATTGGACGGCCATGTGAGAACTGACATTAATGTGCTGAGCGTTTCAACCAAAGTTGAATATTTTCGGCGCCGCACTTCCATTGGAAACCATTGAAAACATCCTGGCCACCAGCGTAAAAGCTTTGGTATGCACGCTACCTTAGTGCTGAATCTTATCATGGCTGTGATTGGCTGACAGTTGTGAGGTACTCTGCATGATTGTATGAGTGTGATGTTTTTTTTTAATAAGGTTTTATTATTAAATTAATGTTTCACACACTATGTGGGCAGATATTTTGTTTAGTTGTATGCTGCCGGTGTTCATATATGACATGAATAAAAGAAAAACACAGGCTTTGTCTGAACTGAGCCTTTTAAGAGGTTGTGATGTCAGAAGGGGCAGGGCATTGTGTTTATTATAGAGTCTGTGTTTGCTGCAACATTTTGTGTGTGTGTGTGTGTGTGTGTGTGTGTGTGTTACCAAATTGTGTGTTCAGCTGCATTTTCATTATTTAGAGCCTCAGCACATGTGATTGGCTCTTGGGTAAATCTGAGCCTTCCCATTGGCCCATCAACCACCATTGAACATTTTAGGACGTCACCTTGCAAATATTGCTGTTATTCTGTAACACACCACCTGAAGCTGTCTTTATCCTGAGAGAGAGCGAGCGAGCGTGTGTGCCTGTGATCTCACTGCGGGATCTTAAGTATTAATGTGAAGGGTCAGGTTTCAGTCGCATCAGCTGTGATCTAAAGTTTATGGTCTGTGACTGCGACTGCGCAGCTGTGTAGGATGCAGTGTCTGCTCTGTGCTGACTCACTGATATGACGTCGTTTGATGTGGTGATGATCTTAGGGACAATACTGCGATCCGTCTGCGCGTGTGTTTGTTTACTGCACTGATGTGTGCTGCACGTGTGCTTGTTGCTATGGCGATGAGGAGAGGTGCAGGTTGAGAGGATGGATGCTGGGTCTCTAGAGATCTGGGATGTGCTGGAGTTTGTTACCGGAGAGGTAAGAGTCACTGAACAGGACTCGGCTCTCACCTTTATCACGTCAATCACGTGCTTCTGTGTTCACGATGGAAATGAAATATTGTTGGCATTTGACAGATGATTTTATTCAAAGAGATTTGTGTTTGATCAGATCTGGAAACTGAACATATGATGTAATGCAATTGAGCTACAGGAGCCCTCGTGTGAATGCCAGATGTTTGTGTGGTGATTGTTTAATCAGAATCAATATTTAAAGAGTTTATGATGTTTATATGTGAACACGGTTTAGTGAATTCAGATCAGGAATGTTTGTATGATGATTTAACAGACTCTTGATCAGATCTGACTGTTTTCTTTACTTCACATTACACGTCTGATCTGACTGTGCTGAATAAATGCATCATTACTCACAGTCAGATCATCTGTTGTTGAATGTTAACATGTTGTAAAGCATCAGGGAAACTTTGCTCTGTCCCACACATGAGTATGTGAGGAATCTGTGTTTGTGGTCTGATTTGCGTGTGAAGTTTAGTATGAGATCATTCGTGTTTGACTTCACATCAGACCTCTATAGTATTGGATTGTGTTTGCAATGTTGATTTGTTTCACAGCCCCTGGTTTATTTTTCTATATAATAATAAACTGTAAATGTTTAGCACAAGTCATCATAAAATATTAAGTTTTATTCTGAACTGTGCAGTGCATGCTGCTATAATATTATCTTATTAAAATCTTAATCCATTATTATTCTCATTACATTACTGAATGTACTGCACTGCTATTTGTGACCCTGGACCACTGGTTATAAGTGGCATGGGTATATTTGCAGCAGTAGCCAACAATACATGTACCTGTATGGGTCAAAATTATCCTAATAATAAGTAAAGGTCATGTTCTATTCAGTTATTTTGTAAATTTCCCACGGTAAATTTAAAAACTCTTTATTTATGTGTGTTAATGCAGTGCTTAGGAGGACTTTAAAGGCGATTTTCTCAATATTTTATGTTTTTGCAACCTCATATTCCATATTTTTAAGTAATTGTACCAAATATTGTCCTATCCAAACTATCCAGCTTATTTATTCAGATTTCAGGTGATGTCTAAAGCAAATGTACCCCATGCCTGGTTTTGTGGTCCACACAGAAGATTCACATGATTAACATAGAAGTGAGAAAACAATGTAAGAGAAAAAAACTTTAGAAATAACATTTAAAATCACAATAAAAGTAAAAAAGACGCATGAATAAAAAATATCATTTGTGTAGTTCAGCCTTGTCATCAAACCAAGCTGCATCAGACCAAAATAAAAGTTGTAATTATGCCTCTTCAACATAAACTTCCTAAGCTTACAGTAATAAAGAAGTTTAGACAATCATTTATTGAGCTGGGTTTACATTTCACCCATTTTGCTCAAATCTGCTCTCTTGCTTTTCTTTTGCTCTGTTTTTAGCATGATCAGTTATACACATGGGCAGCAGTGAGTCAGCCGCCTCAGTCATTGGAGCGTTTGGAGGTCCATTTACCCGATCACCTCTCGAGCCTGTGGCACCCAGCCAGACCGGAAGAGAAAGACAAACCTGAAGCCAAATACACAGAGGCTGGTATGGAAACAAACTATACTGTACTGTACTGTACTATACTGAGGATACAGAGAGACCTGCAGTCATTATAATACAAGTCCTTGATGTCTTCACATTCTATTTCTAGAAAGTGCTACAGTAAAACCTGACTGCTGCTCCTTTTGTTAGTACCCAGATTTATAGAGCGAGCGAGTTAATATATTCAGGCCCTCTGAAGTTTAGTAAAGAGTCTTTAACATTCAGCACATGTTTAGGATGTTTGCCAGGGTCAGGTTGTGTGAGGTTTTGTTTGTGTTCAGGGCTCTCGGTGTCTAAACTCGATTATTTTCTGTGCTTTCTGCATTGACAGTAGATGAAGAAGAGGGTAAGTAACTCCCATCACTGATGTCTCTGTTCTTCATCTCATTTAATCTCTCATCTTCATTCACACAGTTTTACAACACACAAACATTTAAGACTTAAATAACTTTCATTCACTGAATATTTATATATAAATAGTTATAGATAGTTGCTTAGCAAAAAGTGATGATTGACAGATTCATTGACATCAGCATGTGTCCATCATGTCATCGTCATGTCATGAGAAAATGAGACCGTTGATTGGATATTGAAGTGCAGAATGATTGGTTTTGTCAGAACAATTTACCAGTCATTCATTGTGTGTGTGTGTGTGTGTGTGTGTGTGTGTGTGTGTGTGTGCGTGTGTGTGTGTGTGTGTGTGTGCGTGTGTGTGTGCGTGTGTGTGTGCGTGTGTGTGTGCGTGTGTGTGTGCGTGTGTGTGTGCGTGTGTGTGTGCGTGTGTGTGTGCGTGTGTGTGTGCGTGTGTGTGTGCGTGTGTGTGTGCGTGTGTGCGTGTGTGTGTGTGCGTGTGTGTGTGTGCGTGTGCAAGTGTGTGTCTGTGTGTGCGCGCACACATTTCATATTTTTTAATAACTTACTCATGTAGTTTCATTCATGGATCAGATATGATTTATAACAAAAATCAAACCGATGATTTTGTGTGTGTGTGTTTCAGAGCATCAGGCTGTCGTTTCAGACTTAAAAAAACAACAAGATGAAGAAATCCGGCAAATTGAGGTACGTCTCTTCTGATCTGAGTAACATTCATAAAGTGGTGGCCAGTGACTTCTCTTCCGAGGGGTGTAAATTCAAAATACAGTATGTGTCCGATGCATCGTGAACCTATGTACATCATGCATCACTTTAAAATACATGTCTGCTCCACACGTGTTGAAAGGGTTTATGATAAAAGAGACGCACGTTCACAAAATAATCTCTATACACTAACTTAACACTAAACTCTGATTACACACATTTTGACATGACGAGCCACACACTTGATGGGCTACATACATTCATATGTCATTTTATTTCACTTTAACTTTAGAAGCTCCACGTGTCCTTACGAAGAAAATCGTAACACAGTACTTTTAAGTGTACGTGGCATCGTCATAAGAAAGATCTGTTGCAATGTGTTTGAGATTACATTCACTAAGATCTAATGTTTTTCTCTTTAAATATTTCTTTAAAGCGTTTTCGTGTCTGGTGTTATAAACAAACTGATTATTGATTTGATTTGTGAGAATATTTGATCTTGATTAATTCACTGGATGACTGCTTCAGATGTCTTCTACCAGATTCTCATTTCCATATGTGTGCCTCTGATGCAGATTATTTGGATAATTCTTGTCCTGTTGTTTTATTTTTGACATCTAGTGAATGAAAGATTAATAGTTCCCAGAGTTTGTGTGATTTCATGAGGAGTAAATAAGCACCAGTCCTGTACATCATTGTGTTCAGCCAGCAGGGGGCAGCAAAGCTGTAAGATTGACAGAAATGAACACAAGATCACAGAAAGAGGACAGTGTTGATGAAGAAGATGTTTATTGATATGAAAGAACCATCGCTGGGCTAAAACCTCACAAAGCACCAGCAAAACATGCACACTTTACTCTATCTGCATCATTTAGTTTATGTGATTAGTTTAACGTTCCTCAGAGGATCTTGTGTGTTTCAGTTGAAGTAACTTCAACCTTCTGTAAACTTGCTTGGTTAGAACTTTGAAACAGCTTAATTCTATGTGTGCATTAGAAATCTGTGCTCTCTGTTAGGTCCTGTAGGGTCTTTTGATTCATAGTGTGTCCATGCATTCTTACAGAAAGAAACGTATCTGTTCAGGTGAATGTAATGCAGAATTAACAACAAACTGATTTACCTGTCTGTCTGTCTGTCTCTTCAGGAGGAGTCTGTGCTGAAGACGGTGCGTTTGAAACATGAACATGTCTGTGTGATCGAGCAGTTGGAGCAAACCATTGAAGACTTGCGCTGTAAAATCGCTGAGCTGGAGAAACAGCAGCCCTTGCTGGAGCGAGAGATCATCACACAAGATCAGGAGTGCGGCGGTGAGGAAGATCTCGTTCCAGACGTCTGCCATGTGGACTTACAGACCGAAACCCTGGCACTCCTGGCGCTGGAGGCCAAATCAGTGCAGACGTCTCCTATGGAGGAGAGCTTCAGGTTTAAAGTGCCTTCTCTGGAGCAGAGCCCTGCGGAGCTCCTGCTGCCCAGGCGGAGCGAGCCTTTACTGGCCTCAGAAACGACATCAGACCCCGATCGGGCCGTACCTGCTTTTGTGTGTGTGTGCCAAAAGCAGCAGGGCAGTTTATTGCCTCCACCTCCACTGCCAAGCAGTTTTTTGCCTCTTCCAGGGGAGACCGTTCCTCCACCTCCTCCTCTCCCTTCAATGCTAGCGCCTCCTCCACCTCCTCCGCTCCCAGGTGGCCCATTGCCACCACCACCTCCTCTTCCTTTATTGACTGTGCCTCCTCCACCTCCTCCACTCCCAGGTAGTTCATTGCCACCACCGCCACCTCCTCTTCCTTTAATGACTGCTCCTCCTCCACCTCCTCCACTCCCAGGTGGTTCATTGCCACCACCGCCACCTCCTCTTCCTTTAATGACTGCTCCTCCTCCACCTCCTCCACTCCCAGGTGGTTCATTGCCACCACCGCCACCTCCCCTCCCTTCAATGTCTGTTCCCCCTCCACCTCCTCCGCTCCCAGGAAGTTCGTTGCCGCCACCTCCACCTCCTCTACCTGGTCTGTCTGCACCCCCCTCTCACCCTGCCGCAGTGTCAGCGCCTCCTCCACCTCCTCCTCCACCACCCCCTCCGGGTCATTCTGGTCCGTCGTCTGGGGCCTGTGGTCCTCCTCTGTCCTTTGGCTTGGGCTCTTTGCCGCCTCCTCTGCCTCTGGGGTTGTACGCACTGGGAGCAGCACACGAGAAACCGCCTCGCAAAAATGTGGTAGAACCTCCGAGACCCATGAAACCGCTCTACTGGACCCGGATACAGCTTCACACCAAAAAGTACAGCAGTCAGTTCCTCAGTTTTCATAAAATGATTTCTGTCTCCAGTGAAGGAGCTGTGTGCTTGTTTTCTTCAGTAAATTGGTTGCAAGCTGCAGCTCTTAGCTTTAAGAAGCCACAAATAAAATCGAATAATAAATCTAAATTACAGTGAAAAACTGCTGCCATTTATTTTATGAGTGATCATTCGTTTTCTGTTTTTAATTTAGTCAATGGCAGTCCTCTCGTGTCTTTTTCTTTGCAGAGATTCTGCTTCTCTTGTTTGGGAGAAGATCGATGAGCCATCTGTGGATTTTCAGGAATTTGTTGATATGTTCTCCAAAACAGCAGTGAAGGAAAAGAAGAAACCTCTTTCAGACACAATCAGCCGGTCAAAGACCAAACAGGTGAGCAGAGATACCAAACTCCTCAACATTCTGCCGTCTCACTGACTGCATGCATGAATATGAGCGTTACACAGCACGTGTGTCGTTTCATTAAACTTGTACACCAGAACTTTCTCTAAAGATTAACAAACTGTAGCTCATTGGGCTGTCATGAGTTTGAGATGCAGGGGGAGCTGATGAAGGTTCAGTACAGTTTTATACGTCGACGTGTGGTCGATTGTAGGAAAGTGTTTTCATGACTTATTTCTGACATTTGTGTACAGACCTCGGGCTCGTCCGCAGACAGCTTTGAATCAATGCCCAACTGCTTGGCACCGATGTTCACAAATGATGAATTCCAGCTTGTGCTCCCTCTGAGGAATTCTGCTAATTGAAAATATGACCAAAAGATCAATGAAACGCAGAACCTTGAGTAGTTTTAGATCATAAATACTGTCCAAAACAAGATTTGTGTACTGAAGTCATGACGGTGACTCATTTACAGCGTTTATGTTGAAACATCCTGAGCTCGAGATCTTTCTATAATAGCTCGGGAGTTTTTCAGATATAGGCACTTTAATATCTCCGCAGATTTCAGTGGCGTCACAGTTGGTGTTATGTTGAGATTGGTCTGTTTTCCAGCGTTTTTTTGCATGCGTGAGGTTTACATAAGAAGGAGGAAACAATCGTGTTTGAGGCTCATTACCATGAGCTCTTATTATTCATCTATGCCTATAAATACAGTTTTACATTCTAGTGCACCTTTGAGCATTTATTTTACTACTTTTCAGATGCCTTAAAACTGCAAAAGTATTGCTTGCATTTCCTTTGAATCATAAACTATGAAAATCTTTTGGCACTGTTAATCAATATGATTTGTGAATAATGATTTAAGATGTGAATGCATTGACAGAGGTATCAGGGTTGTTTAGTTTCATCAGTGTTTGTGAATGTAAAGCATCACCTGACAGAGCTTCAGTTTGTATGCTGATGTTTTCTCCTCAGGCTGCTGTGTTTTCTGTCAGATGTAAATGTTGGGTTTTCTTCATCTGCGGTCCTGTCGAGCCGGAGCGATCCAGAGAAGCTCTTATCTAGATTAACAGCAGCAGTGCGTGTGGCTGTTTGTTTGACTTCTTCTTCTGCTCGGTTCTGCCTCCTGATCAAAGCCTGACCGGACCGAGCCTGCAGGCCCACAAACCAAACCACATTTGTGCTGAATTACAGTCTCAACCAGAAGGAAACATCTTTGTTGTCTGTTAAAACAATGAAGTCAAGAGACACAACTTAACTATGAAATAATACAGACTCCAGTTAAACTAACAGTGCGTGTACATGCACAGATTAAGCAGATAACTATCAAAAAATGATAGACAATAGGTTTCATGCGTTTACATGCAAATCAATAAACCAGCTATGCAGAAAACCACGTTTACATGGGACTTGGAGATTTGTCATATCTCGCAGACCGTGACATCATGACCTATAGTACATAGTAGTCGTTCACAAAGCCGACGAGTAATCTGTCTTAATCTATACTGTTGTATCTCTTCTCGTGTATGCAGTGTAAATGTAACATGAACTTTATTTTTTCACAGTTTCACTGCCACATGATTGTTACTTTCAGCTTACTCCCACATGTGACGTTTATCTTTCACACGCAGAGACATGTGCACATAAACAAAACCATGAGAAAGCTGGTTAAGGTGTTTGCATACAGCGCTAAATCAGGGTAATAAACAAAAAACGACCTGTGCTGATCAGTTTTTGCTTACGCCATTTATGAGCTTTCCTGTTATTAAGCAGATTATTCTTAATAAACTAAAAGACAGATCTAGTCAAAAAAGAGGTTTTGGATTAAATCCCACAACCAACTCTTGAAGGGTTTGTTCACCCAAAAAATAAAAGTGATTTTTAAAAGTCAAAGTTTATTCGCCCTCATGTGTGGTGGTTCAGTTTTACACTTATCTAGGAACAGAACTGAGGTTAACCACATTAATGCTCATCCAGCTCAATATTTACATATTTATGACTCTATTAACATTAGATGGATGTTTTTATCAGCAGTGTTTTGTGTAGATGTGTGACCCTCAGTATTTGTGAGGTTTGTGTAGATGATGGTATATAACTTCAGAGGGGCTTTTGGGACAGAAGTGTTGTGTGGTTTTAAGGTGTTTGGCGCCTGTGGCTCTGTCTGCGAGCCGATGGAGATGTGTTTTTATGTGACCCTCGTCTTTGCCGCATCTGCTTTAACCGTCCGTGCATGGACTTTTTCCCTCTTTTAGTTTGGTGTACCAAAGATTTTTAGTTTTATTGAAAAAGGGTGAGAAGTCTGGATCTTTTGATCCTAAAGGAATAGTATTTTTCTTGTTTAAATGTGATTGAAATGGTAATTTCTGAGACCTCAGATGACTCCTCTCATCATGTATGAAGGGTCTGGAGGTAATTTGTCTCACTGAGGGGCCGTTGGGAGCATCTCCTGTTTGACACAGAATAACTTTTTTTTTCTTTTTGTTTGGTCTCATGTTTTAAACATTAACTCAGACAGAATAATGATTGAAATAATTGCACGCGTTTTTCTCCAACTGTCAGGAGTCGCTTGGCAACATCTATTCCTTTGATAAAGTCATGCGTTTTGTTTAGAATAATTGCCACAGCAGTCGCCGTGCCAGGAAATAGTTGTGTTTCACCCTGTAATGGCGTCAGTGACCTGTTCTGAGTTCCTGCGCTGAAATACTTTGAGCAAAGATTGCGCATTGCTTGCATGTTTGGCTAAATAAAAGGTTTAAAGGTTGATTAGAGAGAGAGATGCTGCACGCCTCCGCTCCTGTCCAGTTTATGGCTATAATGTTTGCGGTTGTGTTTTTGGCAGCAAGACGACAGAACGCAGAAATCAACAACAGAAGAAAGATCAACCGGCTTTAAAGCTCATTTGTTTGCCAGAGTTTCCTGTTTAATTAAATAAAGTATTTCTCATTTAGTCACAGCTTGAGGAACGTCTGTGTTTTTGCCCTCTTTCTCTTTTCAGGAGTCTTTCTGATCTGGAATTGCTTCCTGTTGTTTGCTTCACTTTTTTCTTTTACATTTCAGTTTTAGTTTGAGCATCAGATCTGCGGTATATCCGTTTTGGGCTATGGCCACTGTCATTTGTTTTGTGTTTTGATTCTTCTGACGTTAGACAATGTCTGTCAATCACCTACAGTGAGGAAAATAAGTATTTGAACACCCTGCTATTTTGCAAGTTCTCCCACTTAGAAATCATGGAGGGGTCTGAAATTGTCATTGTAGGTGCATGTCCACTGTGAGAGAATCTAAAAAATTCAGAATAAAATTCAGAAATCACAATATGATTTTTATATGAATATATGAATATAGACACCTGTCTATCAGCTAGAATTCTGACCCTCAAAGACCTGTTAGTCTGCCTTTAAAATGTCCACCTCCACTCCATTTATTATCCTAAATGAGATGCACCAGTTTGAGGTCATTAGCTGTATAAAGACACCTGTCAACCCCATACAATCAGTAAGAATCAAACTACTAACATTGCCAAGACCAAAGAGCTGTCCAAAGACACTAGAGACAAAATTGTACACCCCCACAAGGCTGGAAAGGGCTACGGGGAAATTGCCAAACAGTTAAGTTGAAAAAAGGTCCACTGTTGGAACAATCTTTAGAAAATGGAAGAAGCTAAACATGACTGTCAATCTCCATCAGATTCAGTGATCCTAAGAAAGGTGAGAAATAAGCCCAGAACTACACAGGAGGAGCTGGTCAATTACCTGAAGAGCTGGGACCACAGTTTCCAAGGTTACTGTTGGTAATACACTAAGACGTCATGGTTTGAAATCATACATGGCACGGAAGGTTCCCCTGCTTAAATCAGCACATGTCCAGGCCCGTCTGAAGTTTGCCAATGACCATTTGGATGATCCAGAGGAGTCATGGGAGAAAGTCATGTGGCCAAACCTCTCAGCACGTTGTGATCTACGCCCGTCGTCTCCCATCGTCTTTATCAAACCAAAATATTTTATTTTCCACAAGGTATTTGTTTCAGAGGTCAGTTTAGCCACTAGCCAGACCCATAAATAAGTACAGACCGGATGTTCACTTCGGTTCAGGGGCACAACGGGGACAATGCCGGTGCATCAAGTGAAACGTCTGTATATGATCGATTTAAGAGAAGTTTACTTTGTTCGAGTCATTCACACTGACCTGTATTTAAACCTCTGCTTTATTTCTCGCTCATTAAAGGTAGTGTAACACATTTTGAAAAATGCTAACGGTAGCCGCCTAGCAATGAAATCCCGATCCCACCCTCAAGTCAAATCGCCATCCAAAGTCACGCCTCTTTCCAAACACATGAACACGCACAGATCAGACGGTCACGTCTCATGTCTCATTCACCAGTGAGAAAACTTTGCAGTACAAAGTGAATAACACTTCCAAAATAACCAACATAAACAACTGGTTTACATCAGAATTAGTTTAAGCACACGTTCGATTGTGTAGACGTAGTAACTATATCGTTATGCTAATCCGGAAAACGAACACAAATTTCATAAGCAACACAACGTTTCATCAAAGTAGAATATCTGAATCCATCTCAATACAAACATATCGCGTACCTACCTTAGCAAAATAAACAGTGCAACGACCCTTTCAGACCCTTTGCCTCCTGCACCTTTGCATCTCGCGGTAAAGCAGTAAAGTTACAGATGTTAATTTGGGTTTTTGCTCTTGCTGATCCAGGCAGTTTTTGCTGTTGTTGTTATAAAAGATGCATTTAGTTTTGTTGCTCCTGTGTAGGTTGTCAATTCAGCAGAAAAGTTTGCTGTTCTCGCTGTTTACAGACAGAGCGCACGTGAACGCGCCGATGACGTATGGTATCTGTGTGGACTTGCTGCGCGGTGGGAATTCAAATTACGCTTACGTATGAGGGACATAAAAGGAAACGTCCGTTCGGACCGAAATCTATGATTTGTTGAACATTTTTTGGTCCTACGCCTTTCACAGATGACATAAATTTTTACAAATACATTTAAACAACTTAACAGAATGTGAGGAGACTTTTAACCAGCATAACTAAAAATGTTTCAGGATCAAATCTGTTACCCTACCTTTAAATGCTCATCTGTGTTTGTGTTTCAGGTGGTAAAGCTGCTCAATACAAAGCGTTCTCAGGCTGTCGGGATTCTGATGTCCAGTTTACATCTCGACATGAAAGACATTCAGCACGGTGAGCTTTCCTTTATTATTGTGTTTCATTTCCTCACATTAACTTTGTTAATAAAGCTTTAGAAAGGTGGAGACGGCCACGTCTGGAAATGAAACTCATGAGGTTGTGTATCTCTCAGATGAGATGTTTCCAGCAGATGGGAAGTGTTTATTATTATAAGATCTCTGCTCAGGTGTTTGTTTGTTTGTCTTCAGAGGATGTTAAGATGGCCGTCGTGAAAACTAAAGGTTTTGTTCTCGCTCTCATGTTTTTTTCTGTTTTGTTTTCCTGATTGGCAAAATTTTTCTCTCTGGTTTAAATGCTGGTCTGGGCATTGACGTCGTCTGGAGTCATGAACTCGTCTGGTTTTCTCTGGGTGGCAGTGATTCTGTTTTCTGATCTTCTGATAGCCTGAAGGTCACAGGCAGCTCTGGAGAAAACCATCAGATCCATATCAGATGATTTCAACATGAGCAGACTCTCTAAACAAACAAATGGGAAAATTTTCGGATGTGTGCGTGTATTGCATTCAGACCGAATCAGAGTCTGTAAGATGACAGAAGGATGTGATTTATTATAAGCAGTATAATTTTACACTAAGAGTCTTTACCTATAAAACATCTGAATCCCAAAGTAACTTCTGTCCGTTTCAGGTGCTCTTAACATGTATTGAATGAAAGTGTAGGGTGTGATTATCCCCTCTCTGGTCTTTAAATCCCTGTCTTTAAAATTTTAAACATAGTTCCTATAGAATTATTTACATCATTATCAAAAATGATCATTACCGCAACATGATATTAAATGAAATATATGCATTAACAAACTCATGTTTCGGTAATGAGAACTAAAAAGTTGTCTAGGTACTATGACAAACAAAATTTCAACTTTTATCTGGAGAGAAAATAAGAACTGCTTACATGGTAGCCATCTTGAGTGTCAGTCAATTATGTCCCTTACAACAAGTTTTTTTTTTTTTTGAAAATGTTAGTTCCTTGAGGTTCCAATGTTTGAAAATTGTTGTGGAGGATGAGAACATTTTTCTTGGACGCATTTATATTTCTTATTATTGTCTCTATATTTACCAATGATAACCAAATACCACATGTTTCTTCCTGTAAATATTTATAGCATGCACTGAAGCTTTTTATTTTTTGGATTTTTTAAATTATAAATATTTTCATGTCAAAGAACCCAAGTCATGGGTACATTGCAGTAATGAAAATTTTCCCCTTAAATGTGGAAAAAACAACAAAATTGGTTTGTATGATGTCATTTGAAATCATGTGCAAAATAGTACATGAAGAGATGTTTGACATTCAGTTTTAGCTTCCTTACCTTACATTTTCTATTCAAAATGGCTTTTATGCCGAAATGATTTAATTTTTAGTTAAATATCTGGACTTTACTGATTCATCAGTCTTTTCTCCTTTGGTAAATCCTTTAAAGTAGGCTATTTATACCCGCGTGCGGCTCATTGTGACAATTAATGCTAAACATACCACTCATCTGCTGACTTGACAGAAGAAAACTTCCTTTCTATTTGTATCTCTCGAAATGTCCGCCTGTTAAAATGTTTATTTTTTCAACACGTTCAAGATCGAAAAAGCTATAATGAAAAAATATAACATTAAATCTTTTCTTTTTCTTTAGGGTCAGATTTAAGTAACTAATAACAAACTGGCACCGGATAAGAACGACCTGCCTTTTAGCCTTTTAGCTTTTTTTGGCCATGTTTTTTGTAAGATCAGTGATGTCCGTCATTTATGCTGGAGTGCTATAGAGCGGTCTCGTCTAGTATGAGACACAGAGATCACATCATTGCGCAGGCCGTGTGCAAATGTGCAGCGGGCCTTGTTTTTGACACATGTGCCCTGAATAATCAATATAAGCCTGTGTTTCGTCATTTATTTTCATGATTAAAAATATTTGAAAAACATCCCCCTCCTGATTTTTTTTTCACATCGCGTCCTTGTATTTTGTAATGTGAGCTGAGCTGAAACAGAACGAGCTGTTATTTAGGATGTTTATAATGTGATATTGAGCGGCACAAACTGTTGCAGGAGTTTTAGTTGAATGTCAGTATATGAAAGGATGAATGTGTTTGTGTTTGAAAGTCTGGTGCACATGTCAGGAGGAGATTCAGTACAGTATGAGTCTCTCCTGTCATCTCGTGAGGTTATAAAGCATCGAGTGTCTTCTGTAATCTAACACAGACCTGTAATATCATTATATAAAACTCATCGTACAGTATACATAAAAATCACATTTCTCTTCAGCTTGTGTAGACATCTCAAACTATAAACTTTAAATTGTGTGCTGTGTTTATTTTAAACTGTGCATGAGCAAACTTCTTATTTTGGCTTTAGTGAAACCACAACAAATGCAGATCAGCCCACTGAATTCATACTGTATATCAGGGCTATTGAAATCTTACCCTGGAGGGCACTGCAGAGTAACCCTGATCAAACACACCTGAGCAAGCTCTTCATGATCACTAGAAAGTCACAGGTGGGTAAGTTTGATCAGGGTGGGAGCTAAACTCTCCCGGCCCTCCAGGGGAAGATTTGAATGGCCCTGCTGTATATGATGGCAAATCACTGTATATCTAATTGGTTCTCAAGTGTTTTCTACACAAGAACAAAAGTTATCAAAGTTTATTCCTCATATTTGCTGAGTTTTTGGTTTTAGTTTTGCTAAATAGGTTTAAAATATCAATGGTTTTCTCTTTTAAACATATAGTTTCACTTCAGAAAACAAAATATTCTATTTGCTCATTTTTAATGAATGCAGGCCTTTCATGAGGAAAACATGTTTACTTAGAGTTTTAAGATGTTCAAATGTCACAAACAAAAATGTATTTAAAGACTCATTTATATTTAAAGGGCCACTTCACCCATTTGCATTAATCTTTGTATAGTTAAAACCCCAGTCATGTTTTTTAATGGTCGTGCATCATTCCCTCAGTTTCCACTGAGACGGGAGAAATACAGATTTCAGTGTTGCACTTCCTTCTTTCAATGATGTAAAAATCATCATTTTGCATCATTGAAAGAAGGAAGTCCAATATCTTTGTAGAGGGGGTGAGACTAGAAACACCCCTTTTCTCGGTCAAATAGGCACCAAATTCTAAATGTATGTTAGATTTCCACTACACATATGACATACTTTCAATAAAGATTAATGTTTCTACTGGTGAAATGCTCCTTTAATTTTGTGTAATATTAAACTGTACCTGTCAAAATGATTTGCAGCATCCGAGTTACCGTGTGTTATTAGTTTTGAGCGGTAGTTATCTGAAAAGAAGAGCTTTGTAATGTTGCGATTGGCCAATCAGAATCAAGCATTTTAGAGTGCTGTGTAATGATGGATAGATAGATGGATGGATGGATGGATGGATGGATGGATGGATGGATGGATGGATGGATGGATGGATGTGCTTAATGGAGTTTGATCAATTTGAGTGTCATATTTGAAGATAACATAACTTCATACAACTAAAAAAAATAGACAATACAACACTTTCATGAACTGATTTTTTTTAATGATGATGCTGTGGTCTGATGTGATGATGATGATGATGATGATGATGATGATGATGATGATGATGATCTGTCTGATGTTTCTGATCTCTCTCGGTTTTTCAAGCGATCCTGAATCTGGACAACACGGTGGTGGATCTGGAGACATTACAGGCGCTCTATGAGAACGTGAGCAGACACTCATAACATCACAAATTTCTTTATTGTAAATATCTGCTGGAATCAACATCAGTTATGCATTTGATTTATAATGACTCTAAAAGTTTAGTGTTTGTGCTACAGACATGAATGAGATGTTGAGATGATGTTATTGATTTAAGACATCCGACACAAACGGTTTTTTTCCTTGGTAGAAAATAAAAAACCAGCAGTTCTATAGATTTACATTGATGGACATCAGGATCTTCTTAAACTTTGTTTTTAAACTTTGATGTCAGTTTTTTTGACTGAAGGGTCAGTGTTTTTTATTTCTTTCTGCCTGAGACAGTCCTCAAAAACTTCATCTGAAACTTTAATTATTGAATTCAGAGGCTGATGATAAATCAAGCGTACAGAGATTAGCGAGTTCCTCCTTCTGTAATGTAGTAAATGTTTTACGAGTAAAAGTTTTTTTTGTCTCCGTGCCGCAGGCCGCTCGCTCTCCCTCCCGTCTGTATATTGTCTTTTGATATCTGCCTTCCAGTTTGTGTTTAAAGGAGCTCACAGCCGAACGTTCCAGCGCGCCGAAAGCTGCTTCATATTAAAAGTATTTACACTTAAAAAACGCAGTAAATGGGATGCAGAGCGCAGCGGTCGGTTAATCACCGCGTTTGAAGTCGGCCGCGCGTACGTGAAGAGAACGGACGGCTGTGATTGATCTCGTGATGATGCTTAATGGAGCCGAGAAGTTTTCCAGAGTTTATATTCACGCCTGAACTGTACACGTCTGTCGCCGCTCACGCCGTTCCTCTAAACCAAACTGTTTGTTTCTCTCTTTTGTCAAAGAGAAAGCTGTTTTGTCCCTTTGATCACTTTCCTCTCCTGATGGTCTTAAAGCGCTCAGATGTGCGTTTCTGTGCTGTTTGATGTCGGCTGAATGTTTATGAAGATATTTATTTTGCTCCGAGGGAAACTCGGCCGTCTGTTTGATTCTTTTGCACACCTACTGGATCAGGATCAGACGTGAATGTGTATCTTTGTTAAAGATTTACTCTATTCAGATAATTTATTTACCCCCATGTCATCTAAATCAGTAGTTCCCAACATTTTTAGCCCTTAGTACCCCCACAGCCGTATCAGGAAGGCTCAAGTACCCCTTCATCGAAACTAAACCCAAGTTGTGTTTTAAAGACAAATGTTTTTTGTCTCATTTGAAAATGCAATGGCAGCGGGCATGCTGGGGCGCCGTAAGGGGGGGGAAAGTTAGGACGATTCTAAGGGCCCATGAACTTTTGAGGGCCCCAGCCAAGGACTGTGCCGCATACGCAACCCCCTTAAGCTGAGCCCTCGTAGCTCCGCCCCGTCTTTACTCTGCGTTTTAGCGCCGTCTTCAATCCACGGTCTCACAGTGCGCGTGAACTTCAGAAGAGAACAAGGTGTGTGTATTTACTGTTATTTCCTATGATATCTGCATATGTGCACTTCCTTACTATAAATGCAGTTTACACAATGTGACGCTGGATCAATACAATGCAGTTTTCTTTCCACTGTAAAGTCTTCGCTTTGTTCACACCAGTTTAAAAAAACACAAGGTGATTTACGTTCCCTGTTTTGTGTTATGATTCTAACGCGAAGTCAGCCCTTATAAGCTGTTTAAAGGAGTAGTCCACTTTAGAAATGGGGTCCGTTGACTTTTTATAGTAGGAAAAAAAAATACTATGGAAAGTCAATGGGCCCCATCTATAAAGTGGACTACTCCTTTAAATTAACGTAGCCCGTATAAGCTAATTAACATAAACTAGAAATGTGATCGGTTACACACTGTTTTGTTTTGTAACGCAATATGCCAAGGAAGGATTTTTATGCAGTCGTAAATCGAGTTGGTTGTGATAAAACTGAAATGCAACTAATGCTAAACTAGTCAAATTATGTATATTAAAGCTTCTCAACTTGCAACAGGGTTAAGAAATCAATGGAAATCTATGTCGTAATCTGTTATAGTTGTCATTCATTTCATTTTAGAGCCCCGTTGATTAAAAAACAGTCTGAAGAATCATTTAATAACACTATAGCTGTTTTCTTAAAGAGTAACTAAACCCTAAACCAACTTTTTTTAGTTAATGATCTGTAAGAAGGGGGTTTTATTAGTGCTGTTCATTGATTTTAGTAAGTTTTTTGACATTTGGATATAAAGCTTTTCAATACTGGTGTAAAAACGTCTGAGTGCTGCCATCTTCAGGTTGAACGGTGGCTACTGCAGTTGAATTTTCTTATTGAATGTTGGGTCCAAAAAATGCCTCGTAATGTAAGCAGGTTCAAGCTCACCACGCCGCTTTGGTCAAGCATTGTTGACCCAGTCTTATTTCAGGCAGAATGTACATAGAAAAGATGCATTGTTGTTGTTCGCCATTTTTAAATGTTACAATGTCGTGTGTGTAACAGCTCAAGTATACAGTATGTCACTAAGACTGTCTCTGAAAATCAGACTAAAGCCTCAAATCTTATTGTGAGATAAAAAGCATCACAGTTTAATTTCAAGCATTCATTTCACTATGATTTCAATCGCTGACATGACATTACTCAGTCAACATTAAAGATATCAAGTTTATATTTTCACAAATGTTCTTTACATTATATAGGATGATTTTATGTGGAAAACAGTAAATCACAAAGAAATACTTCAGCTGGGTTTTCACAGGCATGGTCACATTCATCTTTAATCTTTAAGAATGTTGCATTTTCTCTGAATATTTGATTTAATGTACTGTATTTTTCAATTAAATTTGCATTGCACAATACATTATCTTAGCTGCAGACATTTTAGGTATCTATAAATACTGATAACTGTGGTCAAAACGATAGCAAAATAAATAGTTCTGTATTATTAAATTACAGACTAAGATTTTGAATAGCTACAGTAGGTTGGATTGTATGTTTGGTACGAAATGGGTATGGGGGCCTGACCCCCTATTTTTTCATAGGGCCCAAAATTGCTAGCGGCGCCCCTGCGGGCATGAATATCATTATTTGAACATTATTTATAGTTAATAAACTTTGTGTCTTTAGAAACTATTTAGGTTCATTGAAAATAGTCAGATTATTCTTGAGTTGGAAATCGCTATTGCATTTTGGAGCATGCAGTGCATTTACTCACGACAGCTGAATAATATCAATGATGAGATTAAAATGACATTTAAAGTAGTCTGCTTTCCTCACAAAATTCAATCTTAGGTCAGTGACTGGACAAACAAAAGACATTTTTATTAAAAGTAAATGAGATCAAAGCAAAATCTAAATCTTTTCGCGTACCCCTGGTTGGGAATCACTGATCTAAGATGTGTAAGTCTTATT
Organism: Paramisgurnus dabryanus; assembly: GCF_030506205.2. NCBI lineage: Eukaryota > Metazoa > Chordata > Actinopteri > Cypriniformes > Cobitidae > Paramisgurnus > Paramisgurnus dabryanus. Next base: position 38,231,896 of record NC_133337.1, on the reverse strand, counting down.
TTTTGTTAAGTGGAAAAGAAATTAAGTTTTTGAGGAAATCATTTCAGGAATTTTCTCCATATAGTGGACTTTATAGGACCTCAAAAGTTTACAGTTTCAATGCAGCTTCATAGGGTAGACGCAATAAGCCACAGCTTCAGCCTACACCTGTTCGCTTACCATTTTTGTCTGTAATGAATTTTCTGTACATATATTTTGTCCTATGTTTAGTAACCAAATAAACAAACATTCAACCAAAGGGCTGTAAATGGTATTGATACCTGCAAAAAAAATACGGTTCTCTGTACCAATTTCGGTTTCAAAGCAATACACAAAAAACATGTTAATTTAACACTATTTTATAAATAAAGTATTAGATTTCAGGGATTTCAGGAACTTTTGCCTTAAACCATTAATTCAAGAAAAAATGTCTTATCTCATTGGTAGATTTTTTTTTTTTTGCTTTAAGCAGAAATTCAATTAAGTATTATATATTTTTGGCAAAAAATGTTCTTATGTCATTTTGCTAATCAAGAAAATATATCTTGATTTAAGATTTTTTTATTTGGTATTTCTGCTAAAAAAACAAAAATACTAATAAAATCACTTTTTGCAATTTAGAAATATAAAGATGAACAGTTTTGCAGCTTTGAGCATGACGAATCTTTAAAGAATTACTTCACTTTCTTTATGAAAATCCTGATAAATTACTGAAAACAAGACAAAATACTAAGTCATTTTTTCCAGTGTTGAATTAAAAAAATAAAAACTCAGTGTTAGACTTTTGTTTGGACAGTTGTTATTGTATTTTTGGGCCCCCTATTTTTTTTGTTTTTCTCTCCTGTTTAACTCTTTCCTGCCAGCATTTAAAAAAAGTTACCAGCCAGCGCCAGCATTTTTCATGATTTTTCCAAAGTTTAATGTCTTCCAGAAAATGAAAGAAAAAAAGTTTAATCCTATCTTCATTAGTTCTTCTTATCACCTCTCAAATATGGGTAGGTTTCTTCAAAATTACAAAATTTTGAGAAAACATTTTTGTAAAGGAATTCTAATAGAGATCAGAATAGTGATCAAAACATTCACACAGTTTTCCCTGTTTGCCCCTAGGGAATACTTTCAAGTTTTATAATTTTTGTAAGAGCACCACCTGGTGGATAATAGCAGAAATAATGATTGCCGAAAAAACTCATCATTGGCAGGGAAGTGTTTTCTCTTCATTGACGAGGTAACTTGTCAATGGCGGGGAAAGAGTTAATTCACTCTCACCTGAAATCACATCTCTCATGATTTAAGGTTCATTCATGTCTGTAGCACAAAACCTGAAGGATTTTCTAATGTTTGTGTTTTTCTAAACCTCTTTTACTGAGTGACATAAGTGAGATTGAACTTAAACATCACTTAAAAGTATATGGAGTTGTGTCTTTCTGGTGTTACTGGAGTCTTTACAGTTTGACAAGACCACATTTTGGCCTCAAACACAGTTTGTGTTATTCTTAAAGAGTGCAGAAAAGGAAACACTGTAGACTGTGAGGTTATACGTCGCTTTTATTGGACTCTGGCTTTCTTAATGACTTTGGCTTATGAGCGGCTTCAATTGGCTGTAAACTCGCAATAATCAGAGTCTTTATGAGTCAAATATGCAGGCTGTTATTGTTTGTGTTTAGCCGCATTATTATTAGCGGTGTTTGGAGGAAGTACGGCACCGAATCAAAGTAATGCTGTAGCGCCGTGAGGACGCCGTTAAAGAGCGAATAAATGTGAAATGGCACAATAATAAACAGTCTGTGACACAAATACTGAAGCTTTATCCTGTCCGAGATAACATTTACTGTCCTTTAAACAACTAATAATCTATCACTCAATTAACCGCTGTTTTATAAAAACACTTGGGAAACTGTTGTCTTGTGTTTTATAGAGAGCTCAGCAGGATGAACTGGACAAAATAGACAAACACATTAAATCCTCAAAAGATAAAGATGGCAGCAAACCTCTGGACAAACCTGAACAGTAAGAAACCCATATAACATCAGAGATAACATTAGATATCTCTCAATATATGAGCTGTAATATATACTCCATGATGTTTCACAGATTCCTCCATCAGCTCCATCAGATTCCTGATTTCTCGGGTCGAGTCTTCTGTATTCTCTTTCAGTCCACCTTCACTGAATGCATCTCATCGGTTCAGCGCAAACTCCAGATTCTTCAGAGGATTTGCAAGGTACCCGCTCACAAAAAACACCTGCGTAACCGTACAGAAACACACAAACTTCATCTGAATTTCTGGATTCTCTCTCTCAAGACTCTTCAGGGTTCCTCGGGTGTTCAGCAGCTGCTTGGTTTAGTTTTGGCTTTTGGGAATTACATGAATGGAGGAAACCGGACCAGAGGTCAAGCAGACGGATTCACGCTGGACATTCTGCCCAAACTGAAGGACGTTAAGAGCAGCGTAAGACACATACACACCAAAAATAACATGTATAAACATACATCTCCAATAAGTGTGATGTCTTAAACATTTCTCTTGCTGTTTTCAGGACAACAGTAAAAGTTTGCTGATTTATATTGTGTCTTATTACCTGAGACACTTTGATGAGGTGAGATGCATTCAGAAACAAAATCAATGTTATTATTTTACCCATACGACTAACTGACTTCTGTGTGACACAGATGAACTTTAATATGTCTGAAATAATTTTGGTACTAATGTATAATCGCACCTAAAGTTATAAAAAAATAACGTGTGTGTGTGTGTGTATTTCAGGACGCTGGCAGGGAGTCGTGTGTGTTTCCTCTTCCAGAACCTCATGACCTGTTTCTGGCGTCTCAGATCAAGTTTGAGGACCTCAATAAAGATTTACTGAAGCTCAAGAAAGATCTGCGAGGTAAACTTTACACTCCAGGACATTTTAACTCAATGCTATTTTGTATATATTGATGAGAATTTGAGAGGAAAAACTTAAGCAACCAATGATATGGTTTTCATGTCTAAGGTATTCAAGATATTAAATGGCACACTGTTATTTTCTGTGATCGGCTGTCAATGTGTTAATGTCAGATCAGATTTTTAGACCGTGTGTTGTAAATGTGTTTATTATTGATGTGTTTTTACTCTATTAAACTAAGCTTTCATTGAAACATCAGCACATAGACATCAGAATATCAGAAACCACGAAGAACATCACGGAAATCATCTCAAACAATAAACTACATACTATAAACCTTACACTAAAGACACAAGCAAACATCACACTGCAAAAATAAAAGAAATCTTTACAATAAGGTCATTAGTTAACTACATTAGTTAACATGAATTGCTATAGGAAGTTTAATTGTATGGAGTGGTGAAAGAGGTCCTGAATGATATTTTCAAGTGTGCTGAATGAAGTTTGTGTGAAAAAGAGTTTGAAAAACTTTTGTAAGTCATCAGAAAGCTGATAAATGAATGCCTGTGTTAAATCTGCATTCATTCAATTGAGAACCGAGTTTAGAAATAACATGAACCTGAAATCACGGGAATCCCAGACTTATTGTAATGAAAGTGTTTGAGGAAACTAAAGCTCTTGACTTCTACACAGACTGATTTCCATGTAATTGCAGTAATTGCTGAATGTTTGAGTTGTGAATGAAAGGTTTGTGTTGTCTAAAGGAAGTGTGTGTGCCTCTTTAATCTCTGAGGTTAACAACATCACATTTCTCATCCTCCTAATCCTGCTCGCTTCACCTTTAATGCATTCATGCACTTTAAATATCTCCAATGCTATCTGTGACCTTTCATTGTTACATCAAATGTATTACAACTTTATGTTCATGTAAAGGTTTTTATAGAAAGAAATACAAAAACTTGAAAGGGTTTGTCATTGTGTTTTTCTTTTTGTACTCAGTTTGTACTTCAGAAGTACAGAAGGTTTGTTTGAGTACCACAGATGAACACCTGCAACCCTTCAAAGATAAAATGGAGAGTTTTGTAAGTGAAGGTGAGTCAATCAAACACATCTCATACATCTGCATTTATCATCAGGCTGGAAGGTTTCAAGTCAATCATGTCGGGAATAAAAATCCTTAAGTTTTTCCCATCACTAATTTCTCCTTAATTTGAGCTTTTTTCCTTTGTAAGCTTGTGTGTGTGTGTGTGTGTGTGTGTATCAGGGTTATATTGGGATCATTAAGGGTTGACTGGTGTCAATTAAACTGGGAATTCCTCAAATTCTTCACATCTGTGGTGGAAACGAATTCCTCGCTGTCTCCTGAGAATCACTGAAGTCAGGGCTGTTTGGAAATTACAGGCCTGACTGCCATTAGTATGGGCAAGATGTGTGTTGAGGGGGGCAGGTTTTGTTAATGCATCCTCATGTAAAGCATGAGATTAACTAACTCGGAGTCACACACATTGATCTTCTGACCTATCAGAGGACTGTGAACACATCCACAGGATTTATACTTTTAATTTGTGGGAAATCTGTATCATTTTATCAAACTCTGCACAGATATGCAGTGGATTTTATTTCATTCACAGATTTTCACACACACACACCACAGTTATTTTGACAGACAGGTCGGCTGGGGTGATGTGATTCAGGCCCTTCATGGTGTTGAACCCTTAACCACTACCGGCCTCAATTTGTCAAAGATCACCTTGAGCAATGACCCCTGATGACCTTTACACTTTTGAGGAAGTGTCTCTCTCGCTCTCTTGCTTGTGCGCGTGTGTGTGTGTGTGTGTGTGTGTGTGTGTGTGTGTTTAATGAATGTTAAATTGTAATGCACATGTTCTCAGAAGTTGCAGAACAGCTTAATTTTTTTTATTCTTTACAGCAAAAACCGAGCTGGAAACTGAAGAGATGAAACTCGGTGACACTCACAAAGTGTAAGCGCTCAAAGCCTTTATATTTTGATATTTGTGAGGAAAATGTGTTCAAAACATAGAAACATAAATTAGACCCAATGGTAAACCAGCAGCCATGTATACTGTATACAGCCAAGGAGAAAATGAAAACACCACTTCAGTTTTGACTTTAATCATCATCATTTCTGTAAAAGTAAATGTTAAAGACTGAGACCATGACCCGACCCATGAAAGATGTGACCACAAAATCAGTTTACATTTAAAAACTTTTTTATTTTGTTATTGAGAAATCAATTTAAACTTTAGAAGATCAGAAAACACTTGACCATGTTTTACCCATTTCAATTTTCAGTAAATAAATGCAAATAAAAACATCATTTTTATTAAAAGTTTGGCAGAAATATTGTTGTTAGTTGAAAAATGATCATTTAACTTAACCCCATACGTATAAATAGTAAATGTAGAAAGACTGAATTGAAATTATTGATTTCTGCGTCTGTAGATTTCAGCTGTGTTTTTTTTCTGTAGGTTTCTGGAGTTGTGTTCGTTCTTCTCTGTGAAGGCCAAGGGCGGTGAGAAAGAAGTTTCACCAAACACCTTCTTCTCTATCTGGCACGAGTTCTCCACCGATTTCAAAGACGCTTGGAAAAAGGAGAACAAGGTTATTTTACAGGAGAGGTATGTGTGGGTTTTCTCCGAGTAGTTAAATATATTTGGATCAAACAAAAGAGCTGTGTCAACAAACACATTTTACCTTCTTTCTCTATAAAACGCGTGGTTGTTTAGTCCAGGATCACGGCCGGCTCGACGCTGTAATCTCTCAGGAATGCAGGACGTCCACCCAAAAAAACTCTCACGACCGATTCTGAAAACCCCGAATCTTTGCCCGAGGCCTTTTTCATTCTGTTTGTAGGCACTGATTTATTAAGTACTTCAATTAAAAGCTTCCTGTCAGAAGTTGCTCTTTAAATGTTTTGGAAACAGCGCTTGACTGTTTTCTTAACAGGAGAAGACTCGCCGACAGGACGGGAGGTGAGGGGTGAGGTGAAGCGGGTTTTAGAAACGCCTGCCGTCCGTGCGAGTTTTTGGCAGCTCGGTGATTTAAGGTGAGCCGTGCACAGGTGCATGATGGGAAAGTTACGTTCTCCTCTGCCAGGCTGAAATATGCTTCTGTGCGTGCCAAACTATCTGTCGGAGAGTCGGAGAGGGAAAATACTGGGGTCAGATTTGTTACAGCTCGCGTCTGAGTGATGAGCCGAGCTTTGTTCTGACGCTGGAAAGTGGAGCGAAGCGCATTCCTCGAATTAGCCGTTCCTCCACGCGAATGAATCTTTCGGCTAAACGTGTCGTCCGGCTGTCTGAGCGCCGCCGTGTGTTTGTTCTACACTAAATGCGTCTCTTTGATAATTGTAATCTGCTGTGTGAAGATCAAAGCTGTGGATTTTAGCCGCTTGTGTCACGACCCCGCCGAACAGATCCCCTGTAAAGTGTCCTGATCTGTGTTTTGTATTTGTTTCATATCTCACGGTTTTGATGTGATGTGTCAGACTGTTTCACATTAAGCCTTTGAAATGACATTTTAAAGCAGAAAATGCGGCCCTCCAATCATCTTTATCCGGCCTGCCGGTCATCTTTGTCTGATTTAAAATCAGCGTGGTTACTTTTACCTTTCCACTGTACATGACAAATGACAGAAAGAGGGTCAATTTAAGCTTTGGATGCATTTAAGAAATAAACTTGTGCGATTACACCGCATGTGACACACCACCAGAAGTGATGTTTTTCAGTGTGTTCCAATAAAAACACTGCGTACAAGGTGGAAAATTATAAATAATTTTTTGTTTAACTTTATTAGTAACATTTGAATCCTTTAAAAACCATTGATTACTGATAAGTAAATTATTAATTATAAATATATTCATAGATCAAAGGCTCTTGTGCTGGAATGAGCTTCTCTCCCATGTTGACATGGACTTACAATTAAAATGAAATTTCGCCACTAGGGGGCGAACTCCAACAGTCGTGTAGGAATGTAGTGTACAATTGAAAGGCGGTTTAGCCGATATATCTTTAAAATGTTAAAAAAGAAATCATGAAGTGCAATTTTAGTTATTAGGAGAAGACTCGCTATATGTTATATGTTGAAATGTAACAATTTATGAAAGTTAAACAGTAATAAACAAAAGAAGTTAAGAGCTCTGCATTACAGTTACTGCTATACATATATACATTTACACTTGGACTTTTATTGTGCAGATGTTCATAGTCCTGAAATGTTAAACATAGCATTTGTTTTTAATTCAATTAAATTCAATTTTATTTATATAGCGCTTTTCACAATTTGGTAATTGTATCAAAGCAGCTTTACATAATAGATGTAGTGAAAAGCACAGAAAATCGACAGATAGCATAACATAATACACGATAGCACAAGCAGCTAAATTTGCTGCGGCTATAAATCAACATTATAAGCAAACGTATTACTAATGTAACGTATAGAAGTTAAGCCCAAAAAGGCTGCCTCCCCGGGTTGAAAAACCCCCTAGGAGAAAAAAACCCCGGAATTTTAGCCGGGGAAGTAAAAAAAAAAGGCCTAGGAGGAAAAAACCCTTGGGATATATATATATATATATATATATGAAACGGAAGGAGATTAAGCCGAGATTAAGCGGGTTCTGCCGGTGGTCTTTGGTCAGGCATCAGCTGGACATCACGTTGAAGAACAGCCAGTAGATCAGAGGTCGGCCGACTTTCACATTTACAGGAACTGGATCTGGATCTGTTTGTCTTATTGTCCTCGTGATTGAGGACGAGACAGGGAGAGAGAAACAAAATCTTATTAGCGTAGGGGCCGTTCACATAAAAGCAGGTGTCACACAGTAATGTGGTTTTAGTCAGCTCGGTTCCGGGCAGGCTAACTATTGCTGGTTAAGTGTATTACATATAGTTGATGATTTTAGAAACAGAAACAGAACTCGTTTGACTAAGGCCAGAGGCCCCACTGCCGTCGTTAATACTAACGTACAGTGGCAAACGGTTCTGTATGACATACTATTTTTAAGGCCATGGGAAAAGGCCAAAATTGCAAACCGACCATATTTGGCAATTAAGACTCAATCGACAACCAATTCAAAGTTTCAGCATATTACTAAAGAGTATTAATGACATTTACCATGCTTTGGAGTGTTGACGAAAAAAAGGTTTTAATTTATTCATTTATTTATTTATTTATTAGGTTGTACAAGCTAGCTATTGGGAGATAAGTACTATTGCTAAAACAAACTATGCGAATGCCTTGTTAAAGAGAAAAGTTTTAAGTCTAGATTTAAAGTTATCTACCGTCTCTGATTTTCGGACGTCGGTTGGTAAATCATTCCATAGCTTAGGGGCTAAGTAGGAAAAGGATCTTCCACCTTTAGACACTTTTGATATTTTAGGGATAATTAAGAGGCCAGAATTTTGTGACCGCAATGCACGTGATGGATTGTATTCTGATAATAATTCTCTAAGATATGAGGGTGCTAGGCCATTTAAGGCTTTGTAGGTGATTAGTAATATTTGAAATTGTATACGATATTTAACTGGTAGCCAGTGTAAAGATGCCAGAATTGGGCTTATGCGGTCATACTTCTTAGATCGAGTAAGAACTCTCGCAGAAGCGTTTTGAACTAGCTGAAGCTTGTTTACCTGATTTGCATGGCATCCCCCGAGTAACGAGTTACAATAGTCTATTCTAGAGGTCATAAAAGCGTGGATAAGCTTCTCTGCATCTGATGCAGACAACATATGGCGTATTTTTGAGATATTTCTAAGGTGGAAGAACGCTGTGCGGCAGACATTGGAGATATGGCTGTCGAAGGATAAATTTCTGTCGAACATCACACCTAAATTCTTAACCGTGGAGGTTGGCACCACAGTGCAGCCATCTATAGGCAACTTGTAGTCTGTCATATTATATTTGTAGTGATTCGGTTCGATAACAAGTATCTCTGTCTTATTGGAGTTTAGCATAAGAAAGTTATGTGCCATCCAGTCACTTATATCGCTGATGCAGTCTGATAGCTTAGAAAAATTGTGTGTTTCGCTAGGATGTGAGGAGATGTAAAGCTGTGTGTCATCTGCGTAGCAGTGAAACTGTATGTTATGATTCCTGATAATATCTCCCAGAGGTAACATATATAACGAGAACAGGATAGGACCTAAAACTGATCCCTGCGGTACGCCGTATTTAACCAGGGAGTGATGTGACTCCTCCTCATTTACATAAACAAAGTGATAGCGATTGGTTAGATACGATCTGAACCAGGCTAGCGCTTGACCACTGATGCCAACATAGTTTTCTAGTCTATTGAGTAAGATTGTGTGATCTATTGTGTCAAAGGCTGCACTAAGGTCTAATAATATAAGGAATGATATTTCGCCACGATCGGATGTTAATAGAAGGTCATTTGTAACTCTAAGCAGCGCTGTCTCTGTGCTATGGTGGGGCCTGAATCCTGATTGGAACTTTTCATACGTACTATTATTTGCTAAGAATGTACGTAGCTGGCTTGCCACTACTTTTTCTAATATTTTGGAAAGAAAAGGGAGATTTGAGATTAGTCTAAAGTTATTTAGATCTCCCTGGTCAAGGTTTGGTTTTTTAATGAGCGGTCTAATAACTGCTAGTTTGAAAGCTGTTGGAACGTAGCCTAATTCTAGTGATGAGTTAAATACATTTAGGACTGGGTTAGACACTATAGGGAATACCTCTTTGAGTAATTTTGTGGGAACAGGGTCCAATATACAGGATGATGATTTGGATGACGCTACTAATTTAGATAGCTCTTCTATTGTAGTAGGTTTAAATGACTCAAGATGTTCGTATGGTAAGCTAGCGTTAAATATATTACTGGGTAGAGTGGTGGCTGCTTGGGTACCTACAATGTTTTCCCTCATAATTATAATTTTCTTAGTAAAGAAGTTCATGAAGTCGTTACTATTGTGTGGGAGTTTATTAGTGGGTTCTGTTTGTTCTTTATTTCTAGTCAGTTTCGCAACTGTGCTAAAGAGGAAGCGAGGGTTATTATGATTTTCTTTAATAAGATTGCTGAGATACGTAGAACTGGCAATTTTTATAGCCTGTCTGTAGTGTTTAACACTCTCTTTCCATGCTGCACGCCATACCTCTAACTTTGTGCTTCTATAGTTTCTTTCCATTTTTCTAGCAGCCTTTTTAAGTTTAAAAAATGTTGTTGTATATTGTAGCTACACCACCCCCTCTCCCCTTTAATCGCGGTTCATGTTTATAATAGTAGTCTTGTGGGGTGGATTCGTTTAAACTAATGTAATCGTCTGCTTTAAGCCAGGTTTCTGTTAAAGAGAGTGCATCTAAGTTTTGGTCAGTAATTATTTCATTGACAATGGGTTCTTTATTGGTAAGCGATCTAATGTTAAGAAGGCCGAATTTTAACATTCGAGGTTCATCTGTAAACGTATTGTTTTCTAATTTTATGTTAGTAAGATTTGTACGAGACGAGGTAAACGGTGCTCTGAATTCGTTTGTTCGAGGAACGCACACAGTTGAAATGTGTTGATACTCTGGTAAGATAGACTCTGGGATATATGTGATCTTGACATGTCAGAGCAGCTAACAGATGGACGGGTAGGCCGATCTATCTGTTTCCTGACCTGGGCCCTGGGTAGTCAGACTGTATTTAAATTACTGAAAAAAAGTCAAAAATATTTTAAAGGCAAAAATCTGGATACAAGATGGGTGCATCTTTTTTAAAAATGCATGTTTTTTTAATATATGACATATAACAAAAAGTAACAAAAACAACATAAGTTTATATATATATATATATATATATATATATATATATATATATATATATATATATATATATATATATATATGGGTAAAAGAAAAAAAAGAAAAGTTAAAAATAGGGTTAAAAGTTTGGCTCTCATCATATTTAAATTTTTTAAGTCTGGCCCTGAAAGAAGAAGAGTAGTTGAAGACCCCTGATATAAAGTGTGCACCTGTACATCATTAATAGTGAAATCTTGTTTTTTTTATTGACAGACCAGTCCGTTGAATCGCTGTATATTAATAAGAGTCATGCATTACGTGACGATTGGTTTTGCTTCTAAACCCGCGGTGGCTTTTCTGAAAGCAGTCCTCTCTTTAAAGCACAACTTTCCCATAACTTGTGCCATGTGTTTAATATTAGATTATATCTGCCACATTAAGATTCACTCAAAAGGAGAGCGCTTGTGAAATGAACCCCATCTATTTTTTTTAACCTCAGTAATGAAAAGAATACTGGAGAGCGGTACTGTGGGCTTTCGGTGGTTCGATCGGACCTCACGATAACGGCGAAAGTAAACAAATACAAATTAGCCCCTTCGGCCGAAAACAATGGCGAGCTTTTGTCTCTCTTACATTATTCATGAAGAAGAGGCGCTGAACGGGCGGCCGTATCTCTACATCTGTCCCGAAACGGACGGCTCGTTTCGCTCTTTTTCTGAAGCGTCGCTCTGCTCTCAGATGCAGATTAGGGGCTTTTCGTTTTGTGGGTCTGACCTGTCGGGCACTCGAGAGCGCCGAGGGAAACGATGGCAAATTATATTTCCTTTTCTTCCCTCCGACCCTCCCGGTTCTTTTAACGTTGGGGCACGTGGGAACGGGTACAAATGCTCCCTAATTTGTAAGCAATTTTAGGCAATTCCGATCCATGGAGCGTCTGGCCTCTCTGAAACGCTGGACCGGTGAGGTTAGCGCCGAGCATTCGTCTGCCAGGGCATGAAATTCGATACGAGGCGTATAATTCGAAACATAATTGAAGCACGGATTGAGTCGAGCGCTTCTGCCTGTCCAGATGTAAAACAGTACGTCTTTTAAATGCATGTTTCTTAATTGGTTTGGTTTTATTACTCGTACATTAGCGCCCCCGGTGAGACGACCTCTTTCACAACAGTCGTACGATAAGACGCTGCTTTATTCAGCACAGAGCGTCTTTATCTGAGCGGTGAAACTCCACTTTTGACTCCTCGGGCTCTTGTGTCTCTTTCTCTCTCTGTGGCCTCTGAACACCGTGGCATCTGATAGATGAGTTCCCAGAGACAGACGCTAAAGTCTTGCGTTTCCTTTGACATATGCTGCCCCGTAATCAGACGATCTGCTGCTAAAGTGTTTGCCTTTCTCCTTCAATGGCACCTAAAACCCCAAAGAATTTTCTCTCTCTGTCACTCAGGCCTAATTTGTCATGAATGCTTGTGGTTTATACGCTGGAACAGACGGGGGGCTGTTTGCGGGTCTCTGTCCATCTGGAGCCAGCGGAGACGGATCTGTCTGACACAGAAAGCTCTCAAGTGAAGAGCGGTGTCGCTCTGTCGGACTCTTTGTCTCGGTCTTGTCTCGCTGTATTTGCCCCGTAGATGATGCAGATGGTGCCGCTTTCAGAAGGGGCTCCAACGTCTGTTTGTTTCTTAAAGTCAGTCTCAGACTCTGAGCGGACCGATCTCGATGTGGCACATCTGAGCATGAGACCAATCATTGGCTTCAGTAATGGATTTAATAGTGTTGTAGTACTCAAGACCGAGTTTTAAAGGTCTCCATCTCCGTTGCTTCTGTACTTGGTCTTGGTCTGACACAAAAAGCTTCAAGATTTTATTTTTAGTTTTTTGTGAATTGCAGGTCTGATTTATTTGTTAACATCATTGATGTTGGTGAATATAAAACGTCCATCATTGATAAAGTTCACAAAAGTGCTTATATGAGATGGTTAGGGTTTTTTATATTATAACATTTGATTAAATAAGAATGTCACAACAGCAAGAAAGCTTTTTATGAATATACTGTGAGCACGATTGCAAATGTGATTTATTTATTTTATTTTATTTATTTTAAAATTACCAAAAAAAAGTTAATATGAAGAGATTTAATGATCATTCAGGTGTTTTTAGCTGTAAGCTTGTGATGGATATAAAATCTTTTTCACACTGTCAATATTTTTATTTGATTGAATTAAAGGTGCAGTGTGTAATTTTTAGAAGGATCTCGTGACAGAAATGCAAAATAATATACAAAACTATATGATCAGGGGTGTATAAAGACCTTTTATAATGAACCGTTATGTGTTTATTACCTTAGAATGAGACCTTTTTATCTACATACTGAGGATCCCCTAACATGGAGGTCGCCATTTTGTGCCGCCATGTTTCTACAGAAGCCCTTTAAGGTGTAGCGGAGGATTTTCCCGAATTTTAGAAAAGAACCGCCTTCTCCACTTTTAAAAAAATGCACTGACAACTAGGAGGACCAATAGTCTTGATGATGTTTTAAATGCGATGGGTGAGCAGTTAACTGAGCCATTGGTTGCAATTCACAACCTCACCACTAGATGCCACTAAAATGTACACACTGCACCTTTAAAACAATAAAAGACTGATATCAGGCTGTAAAGATGCTAAGATCTTAACACTTTCATTAGAATTGGAGACGCGTCCAAGAGATTTTAATCATGAGCTCGTGTGTCTGCTTTCTATCACTTTTATAACTGATTGATTTCACTTTAAATGTGCTGTAATTGAAACAATACTTCTTTCTAGTAAATTAGCTTGAATTTATTTGATAGTTGCAACCCCTTCAGTTGTGTTTTATTCACCATACAGACCCACCTCGAATGCTTTTATAAAACAGTTCACATTCTATATATATATATAAATAAAAGTATTTGCATTAACACAACTTTAAAGTAAAATCACTTCGCTGGATAAAATCGTCCCTGAGCGAGAATGTTTCACACATGTTTACATTGTGCAATGATACACAGAATCATTGAGTACAGCACTCATAGATGTGTGTTATCATAAATAAACCACAGCTATTGACCAATCAGAATGAAGAACTGAAACTAACACTTTTATTGAAGTCATTACTGCATTAAGGCTGCATGGACTTGAATATTTCTATTCTTGTTTAAGAGTTTCAGTAGCAGATCTCAGATCAGCTGTAGAGTTGTTAACAGCCGTGTGTCGCTCACTTCATCATGAAAGAGACACTTCTGAAGCAGATCATGACCTTAAACTCAAACACCACCATATTTAGAGCTAAAGACAGAGTCCATCTGATCTCATCCGGTCTGTCTGATTCTCTTTACTGTACAACAGAAGGATGTTTTTACTTCTGCTGCTACTGAAGAATCTCACTCGCTCGCTCTCACTTACAATCCTGCTCACTCGCCCTCTCTCTCTCTCTCTCTCTCTCTCTCTCTCTCTCTCTCTCTCTCTCTCTCTCTCTCTCTCTCTCTCTCGCTCTCGCTCTCGCTCTCGCTCTCGCTCTCGCTCTCGCTCTCTCGCTCTCGCTCTCGCTCTCTCGCTCTCGCTCTCTCGCTCTCGCTCTCTCGCTCTCGCTCTCTCGCTCTCACTTACAATCCTGCTCACTCGCTCTCTCTCTCTCTCTCTCTCTCTCTCTCTCTCTCTCTCTCTCTCTCGCTCTCGCTCTCTTTACTTGCTGTCCATAATTCTCTCTCTCCTGTAAACATTTAAAAGCGTCAGAAGGTCGGTACACACAGTGCTCTTAGCAGTTGAATAGATCCGCGCAGATGATGTTTGCTTTACACTTCAGGTCTGAGGTCTGTGGTGTGACGCCGCAGTGATTGAGTTATTGTGCTTTACTCAAACGAAACTTCAGATCTGTCTTGTTTTATGAGCTTCAGCTCGTCAAGGTCATGAATGAAGTTTATCTTTCATAGCTTATTCTCCTTTGTCATCCGATGATGACTTCGGCTCTTTGTGTTTGTTTTGTGTTTTTTCTTCACTGATGAAATGAGTTGATCTAATGTTTATGTGTTTTAAATCATAATCTTTATATTAGCTGAGCACGTATCAAGTATTTAGTTAAAGATTGTTCTGTTTTAGGAATTAGTTTTGGTCTTTCAGGATTTGGTATTTAATGACAGTAAATGAGTTCATATCAGGATGTGAGCGTGTCTCTCCTGTAACTCAAAACATGGCCAATTATGGTGGTTTGGTTTCATTGACTGGTCAGAAGCGCCTGCCGTTCATCCACTTACACACAAACCCTCATTGAAGAGCCAGAGGATTGTGGGTAAACTCTTCTTAATGGTCTGTGTCTCTTTATGCTGTTTGAACACGGAGGATGTGAACGTGTCCAGATTAACCGGCTGTCCTCCACACATCTGTCAGGACTAGTTAAAGTTAACATGTTTGTGTGTTACCGGGGTGCTGCTCTTCCAGCGGTCACATCACCAGACTAAAGAGTCTCTGGGATCTTTAACATCAGTAGTTACATTCAACTAAATAATCTTTTTATAATCGATTAGCCTTCATGTAAACACCTTAATCCATCTAATCAAAAGAGACAAGCAAGCATGTACTGTAAACGTGTGAATCCTAAAATACCCAGTGCAGATTGTGCTTCTGTCTTATATGTAGCACACCATACATTCATGGCAAGGTTAAGACAATACCGGCTGTACATTCTGAAGGGTCTCTGTCTTTATTACTTTATGTAATGTAATAAAAATAGGTTTGGTGCCATTAGAAAATGTCTGTTTCCATTGCTGATGTGAAAACAAATCTTTCTCCAACCATACCTTAACTTTGTAACGCTGCACACGCTTCATCTCTGGATAAATGTAGAAAGTTCACTGTGATCAGAATTGGGTTCATTGTAAAGTCAATTTTTCTCTGCAGGTCAAAGCTGAGAGGATTTCTTTCATTAGTAGTTTGTGTCTGTGCAGATTATACAGCAAGTGCATGTAAACAAACATTGAAATGGGTTTACAACGTGGTAATCTGATTAAATTTAGCCGGTTTGTGTCTGATTATTCAGTGTTAGAAACCAAACCGTTAACATTCAAGTTCTTTACATTTGACTCCAGATGTTTTGTTTTTGCTTGAGTAAAGCAACAGAACAGATCTCAGTTATTTTTGACGAAGTCATTTCAAACATCACATCGACTGATCATGGTATAGGCACTAGGTGTTATTTTAAATCAAGAGAGATGTAGGAGTGTTATCCAAACATTAATGATAAGAAAGGCCTTTTATAGGAGCAGACACACATATAGAGGTGTTTCTGGGAGGTTTCGTACGTGTAAGAACCATAATTGAAATAATTAAAATGTAACACTTAAGGATTAAATGTTTAAGTATAATTTAGGTTTATGTTATTTATGTACATTCGTTAAACACCTCCCTGTTTATGTTGTAATGGTTTGCTCTGTTTTAGTATTGTAAGTGTCTTTAGCGCCTTTAAGATGGACGTTCCCTTAAGGATTTATTCACTTCCTATAAGGAACAAAGGAAAGACGGAGCACCACAGTTTTTGACCGGAGTTTACTTAATGTTTATTTTGTGTTTGTGCAAGAACTTTCAGTAAACTAATGAAACTTGAACGAAGACTCGAGATGGCTTCATCTTTAAATAATAATTATGGGACTTACTTACATCAGGTGACCTGAAAATGTGAATACACCTTCTCTGAATTGCCTGAAACACTTCCTCATGTTACATATGGGAGATTTTACGAAATTTCCATTACCCTTTAAATTGAAAATTGAATGTACGAACAATGGTAACGCAGCTACAGATAAATTCTAGTTGGATTGTGAATTTTTTTAATATATATATATAAATTATGTAAGAATAACACGTCCGTCTTTGTGTGTGTGTGTGTGTGTGTGTGTGTGTGTGTTCATCTGTGTGTGTGTTCATCTGTGTGTGTGTGTGTGTGTGTGTGTGTTCATGTATGTTTGTGTCTTCAGACTAAAAGCCGCAGAAGAAAGTTTCAGACAGGTGAAGGAGAAAGCAACATACAGCATCAAACCCAAACACGCATCTGGAATCGTAAGACTCCTCATTTATTTATTTATTTCTGAATTAATAACATTGATCAGATGAGTCTAGAGATTGATTTTTATTTGTGTTTCTCTCTCAGAAAGCAAAGTTGGGTATGAAGATTTAAGACTTGTGGATGAATGATCTCAAAAACCCTTGCTGACTTTTAAAGACTCGAGCGCACACACAAACACACAGCAGACATCACTTCACTGTTGCTTTGGTCATCTATGATATGAACGCAGTTTACCCTCTTTGACTGTGATGTCATATCCTGTGTGACGACCTCACACAACATTGACATTAAAGTTCACTGGACGTACTGGAGGTCTTGAAGCAATATCATCAAAAAAGTTTCAACTTTATTTTTAATAGATGAGGATAAAAGGAAGAAGAGAAAGTCTGTGTGTGATATGAAGTTCATCCGTCTGCTTTTTAAACATCAGCACATGGTTTTCACTGAATTGAGTCCTGTAGCCTTGACCTTAACATCTTAAAAGCACACTACAGGACCTGAAAGAGACACTTCAGCATGTAGAATATGAGGAGGAAGAAGAAGAAACAGCTGGTGATCGTGTCTCTCGCTCATTTAATTCATCATCAAGGTTTTTTCTTATCTCACTGCATTGACACACAGTTTGACAAAATGTATTTAAATGTAATTTTAATTAATGTAAATGATATTAACATCTTTATGTAGCATTCTTGTTTGTTTTTAGCATGTTTGTGTTGGACGTCTGGATGAAGGACTGATGTCTGCTCTCTATGTGCAATAACTGTTTGTATGTTTGATGGTTTTGAGAAGTGTAATTTATGTAAAATAAAGGGATTATTCAATTCAAACATTTCTCTTTAATGTGATGTACACTGAACACAAGATACACAACTTTACAAATCACACTTTCTGTTTTTATTCTTCATACGGATCCAGGATCTGGTCATCCAATATTTGGCTGTTTTCAGGGTTGGCAACATCCATTCAATCGATCATTACAAAATGACAAACAGTTTGAGAAAACATTAAACTGGTTTGATTTATTAAAGTGTATAATGAATACATGTGTATTATTGGGATTATACCACGAGGCTGTTGAATACTTAATTCTGATTGGTTGAGAAATGTTCCACAGGTGTTGATTATTTTTCAATAAACGGACACCTGACCTGTCAAATGTCTTAAAATAACCACCAGGGAAATGTCTGTGGTATAAGAGGAATAATTGACTCCGGTCTTTTTCTATTCTGTAAGGATGATAATAATAACTGATGATTGGCTGTTGAATTATTACAAAATAATGCGCACACACAAAGTGGTTTCGTGGCACAACGCGAAGCAGAGATACACGATGAGGGTGTGCATTATTATCAAATAATTCAAAGGATCAGAGTCAAATATTCCTCTTATACCACAGCTATCACAGACATTTCTCAGGTGGTTGTTTTAAGGACATTTGACAGATCAGGTGTGCGCTTACTGAAAAATAATCAACACCCACCCATTAAACATTTCTCAACCAATCAGAATAAAGCATTCAACAGACCCGTGGTATATATAATGAAAATAATGCTCACATTACCACCTTGGGTGTGCATTATTTTTGAATAATTCAACAGCCCGTCTCTGATTATTTCTTACGTATGCACTCAGTGTTTACTTTACTGTATCTCTGATGATCAACATCACTCAATTATTCACGGATTCCACTTTAACATTCAAATCCATCCAGTTTAACCTTTACTAACACTACCTGTGAATGTGAAGTGTGTAATAGTTCAAACTGCTAACAGGTTTTATTTTGTACATTAAGTTTGGGCTGATGAAAGGTTTCTCCCCACAAACTTCAGCTTTAACTCGATGTCCAAACAAAAGAAGAGATAAACAGATGGTTATTTAAAATAGTTTTAATATTAACATCAGTTTTCTTTAGATAAATACAGATTTACTGTACTATAGAATCTCTGTATAGTCGCTCTATAGTCTATAGGTCGTCATGTTTTTAACTCTAAAGTAACCTCAGCAGCACCGGCGGGTTCGAGTCTCTCTCAGGTTCAGTCAGTAAGACTCGAGCAGAACCACGTGGGCCTTTATGGAACTTCTGTTCGCTTCTAATGAAAGCGGATAAATGAACTGTATGAGTGATTCATCTAATGGAGGCCGGTGATTCGGTTCCTCTTGATTCGCTGTGCTGAACGCGTGCAGTCCTACAGCCTCAGATAGCAGCCTATAGTGTTTATACAGTAACACACTCATTGTTTCCCAGACTCCGTCACGCTCACCGACATACATCGACACTGTTTAACGCGCTGAATCCTGCGGTAACGGAGCGGCGGCTGTAGGTCTGGACAGTCGAGCTCGACCGTCAGTGTTGTGAAGCGATGTGGTCTGCAGAACGCGCACGACTGAAACGACTCCTGCTCTTTCTTCACGTGTCGCGGTATATAGAAGGAGTTACATTGGCCGTAACAGAAGCGGTTGATGACCGTCCGGCTCTTGCATCCCTCCTGACTGACCGTCTGCCGCAGGGGTTGAGTTTTACACCAGTCGCTCTTCAGGTACTTTCTCTCCGTCACCACCAGAGCTTCCTGGCTCGAGGCGAGAACCTCCTGCTTACGGCCGCGCCGGTCTGAGGTGTTGCCGTTGTTTTTGAAAGGTGACGGGATGGAGCTCGGCGGTCGATTCTTGCGAGCTGCGGAGACGCCACACAGAGCGGCGGTGAACAGCAGCCACAGCGCGACCTTACGGCTCATCCTAAAAGAGACAGAAAATTATCAGAATTAACGTTTAACAAAACAAACAATCAGTTTGAAAGAGATTTAAGGAGGACACTTTGCAGGAGTGAGCAAAAATGTGCCGTTTTTGGGTGTGTCCTTTTAAATGCAAATGAGCTGATGAAATGCAAACACTGATCACCATAATGGTGGTTTGATGAAATAGAAAATATTCAACCGCACAATTGAGTTTCAATCGCTTTCTCTCTGCACTAAATAGCAGTGCTGTGGTTGGATAGTACAGATTATTATATATTATTATAATAAGATCCCCTTCTGACATCACAAGGGGAGACAAATTTCAATGAGCTATTTTTTCACATGCTTGTAGAGAATGGTTTACTTAAACTAAGTTACTGGGTTGATCTTTTTCACATTTTCTAGATTGATAGAAGCACTGGGGACACAATTATAACACTTAAACATGACGTCAGATTTTCATGATATGCCCTCTTTAATGACACCAATCACTGAAGGTCAGGTGAGTTAAAATCCTTTAGGCGTTTAAAGCCTAAATAGATAAACACACGAGAGCCATGAGGTTTGAGCCCTCACAGGTTCATCTAACAATTTTTGGTTCTCAAAATGTTCCTCTAACGTTAGTTTTTGGTTTCCAGAACGTTATTTTCCAAGGTTTGTTTTTGGTTAGCCAGGAAAGTTTTCTTTACGAAAATAGAACGTTATTTTTAGTAACTTTAGTTTGTAAGCCAGGACGTTTAGGTTAGTTAGTTAACCAGGAAAGGTAGAGGAACATTCTATTTTTCATAAAGAAAACTTTCATGACTAACCAAAAACAAACCTTGGAAACCAAAAACTAACATTATGGGAACTTTGTGTTTGCTGGTAGTCGACATTAAAGTCTCTGCTGAGAGCCAGAGAGATCCTCATGTCGTATCCAGACAGATATCAAAGTTTATCAAACCTGATTTAATTGATTTTTAGTCTAATGTAAATGATTATATTCAAAAAGTCTCTACAATTCCCAGCTAACAATGTCCCAAAACTTGAGAAAAGAGCAAAGACGAATAAATAAATATAGAAAATAAAATAATAAACATCAGTGACATTACCCAAAAATCATCAAATTTAAAATATCTGTTCTTGTTTTTAACCAACCTAAGGGATGTGAGGAATGCATCAATGTGGAAAAGTTAAAGTTAGTTAGGGGAAATGTGGAAAAGTTGGCCGCAAGTTAGAGTATTTTTGTTTATGAATAAAACAAATTCCAAAGAAATGGAATGGAATGGAGCATTAGTTATAAGTATAGTAAAAAATGATGTATTTAAACAAAGGATTTGAAAGGATCAAGGTGCTACCTAAATGAAAGTTTTGTTACAAAGGGAAACTAAATGGATCAGCCAGTGTTTCACCTTTATTCCCCCAAAATGAGCAAGAACTTTCTGTCTTGTGTTTGTGTTCATGACGCAGATATAAAAATAACTGAGCTATTTCACATTTCGGTCTGTTTAAACGGCACATTCATGTGATGGAAATGAGTTAAACTCTGGTAAAAAAAAAACATTTATAAACATTCACATTCTGCTAAAAGATTAACACATTAAAATTACAGCTAATGTTTTAGGGAACTTAACTGCCTATGATAAAAACTCATCACAATGTTAATCTGTTATATTAGCAACAAAATGACTGAAACATCGTGAATATTGACTCCAGCTGTATTATGATGATGGTTCAGCTTTAGTTTCTCACTTTTACAAGCATCTGTAGTGGATTTCTGTCAAACAGCCGATCTCTGATCCTTTAATCCTGAAGTGTGTGTTCATATAAAGACAAAAGTCACACACAGATTACAGCATCATCCACGCAAGAGATCACCTGTCAATCATCCACACATCTTTACAGCAGATGCTTTACATCCTCAAAACAAATCAGATCGATTGATTCTTATGAAATATTTACAAAGTGCCTCTTTTATCATGAAACCACACTTCTCTATGAAATCCCAGAGGTTCAGCTGACTCTTATTGATTCAAATCTCCAGTAATGGCAGTGTTTTATGAATCCCATGCGAGTCGTGCAGCGGTTTTCACAAAGATTATAAATGTTGAGTTGTTTTGGGTTCAGGAGTCGCTGGTGCTCATAAATCTCCCTTACGGCTCAAACTCTTCTGAACTTCATCTGACACTCCTTCATATTTCTCTGCTTTATGTTACACAAGACACACGGGATCAGTCAAAGTTTGTGAAGATTCGTCTCACTGCCCCTGACCGTCTCATGGACTTTATTTTGGTATGTTCTTTTTTGTTTTGATTTTAGGTTTACTGTTTTCTGCTAAAATCATCCAATAATATAAAGACCATTCTGTGAAAACATTACATTTGAAATCATTCAGAGGTGTAAAGTATTTACTTTATTAAAGGACAACTATCTGTACTTTATCAGGCTATTTTCTTCAATATATTTTAAAGAATAATATCATACTTTTTATTCCACATTCAATATCACTTTACACATCTGGTTTGAGTATCTGACCGGTTGAGATCATGAAACATCTTAGGAAATCTGTAGATGATGTTTGTAAGATCAGAATTGAAGAGTTTGTTTCTGTTTAAGAGATTCTTAAGCTTTCCATCTCATCTCTACACCGTTAAACATGTCTGTAGAAATGACAGGATTACTGACAGCTGGTCACCAGTAACTTACTGTAGATATAATATATGGTATTTACGCTTTAAGTTAAATGAACATTAAACATGAATAAGTCTTTATCTTTACAGAGTAAAACTGTTAAATAACAGGGAACCAAAATCTGAAGAAAAAAACAGAAAAGGTGCATGAGGATTCTTGGTAACAAACATCATTCTTTCAAAACAACTCGCATATAACTAACATTAACAACATAAATAAATCCAGCAAACATTAAAACACTCATCTTTTTTAGTAAATATTAACCAAAGAAGTGAACATTTCACAATGCATGCTGGGAACCATTCAGACCGCAGATTTTTTTTAAATTGCGTGTTCAGATTACTCCGTTTGGCAAGTTGGGTGAATGAGTCCAAAATAATGTTTGTTTAGCTGTTGCTTTATTCATTCAGTGAACACAAAATAATGAATTGACCCCCTTCAACAAAGAAATTCCTTTTTCAAGTTACTTAATTATTTTTGTTGAAAGAACATTTTGAAGATGGATATTTACAGTGTACGTTATATCTACAGTAAGCATAAGTCGTGACAATATGAAGCATTGATGTTGTGCAGGAAACAATGAGTCGCAGTACTCTAAAAAAAACCCCAAAACAATCAGAAAATATAAGACGTTATTCATTTTTCTGATTGTGTGTTGTTAACGATGAGCCACAAAAAGCTGTTAAAAGAGACTTAAAGATTTCTATTCAGATCTAATAATATGCTTTTAAAAGTCAGTCTGACCGAAGCACACGACACAAAACATAGAGAGAAAATGAACAACGTGTTATCAAACAGTCAATCTTCATCATCTTCATCATCATCTGCTGCTTTTAAATCTTTTACATTTGTTTTCAAAACACAAGTGAACAGTTTCAACTCAACACTCCTTTCACCACACAACACAACACACACACACAACATAACTGTTTATATTTTTTCATCTCATCCTCATTGTGCACACATCTGATATCAGTGTAGTGTTGTGTTGAGTTTGTGTGACTCAAACCCATGACCTTCTGTGCTGCTAACACAATCATGTACATGTTAAACACTTCTGTCACATCACTCACGGTCATTTCATCAACTTTACTGTATGATTTATGTTATAGTTGTGTGTTTGTGTTGAGTTCAGGGAGAAATCACTTCAATCTGGATCTTTTATATGAATCAGTCATGAGTCATTTCCTCACTCAGATGATTCATTCACACATTAAATCAACTCTCATTTAATAACAAGGTTATGATGTCCAACTGAAGAGCTGCTTGAATATAAGATGAGTTAAACATTAGTGAAAGCAGAATAAATGACATGATAGTAAAGTTACAGTACATCGATTAGGATTTCTTACAGCATTATTTAAAATATATATATATATATATGACATTTTCTATCATTATTTAGCTCAAAGTTCTGTTTGTGAAAGTCAAGAAACATCTTCAGGTCATTCTGTGGAGAACTAAAGCTAAACTTTCATCTTCTGAAGTCTCATTTGATCAAACCACAGACATTAAACATCTCTTCACTACTTCACCAGCAGTCAGAAGTTTGGACACAATTGACTGAATTTATGTTTCGGTTTTAACTTCATTTTAATTTTGTAGACAAATGCAAATAGTGCATAATGAATCTTTGTAAGGGAGCGAGAGAGAGAGCTATAGCTATAATCTACATAAAGTGCAAACATATCATTTCTTAAATAATTGACACATATCTTGCTGGTTTTATTTCATAGTTTAATTATTACATTTCTTCATTTTTAAATAAAAGTAAAGTAAGATGAGGTGCGGCATAAGTGTAAATGTTTCAAATGAAAAGTGTTTCTCCTCTGAGAGAGAAGCCAGGATGAAGTTGAGAGAGATTCAGATTTAATATCAACATCTCAACGCTCTCATCCTCACGAACCCACCGAGCCTTTAAAATATAAAGATTGACAGATACTGTACAAACCCCTTAAGCTCAATACGAGACGTTTATCTGACAGTCAACATTTCATTATTCAGTCATCTTTACTCTGAGATGAGATTGTTTATCTTCACAGATCCACCTGAT
This sequence comes from Paramisgurnus dabryanus, assembly GCF_030506205.2. Taxonomy (NCBI): domain Eukaryota; kingdom Metazoa; phylum Chordata; class Actinopteri; order Cypriniformes; family Cobitidae; genus Paramisgurnus; species Paramisgurnus dabryanus. The sequence goes on along the minus strand of NC_133337.1, from coordinate 38,207,750 downwards.
CTCACATCAGTGACTCAAACAAACAAACAAACTCTAAGATTCAGATTAGTTTTGTGAGGATCTGACACAGATGGACTGAATCCTGCGTTGAATTTAGTTTCTGCTCAATGAATGATGTTGATTTCTTTGTCTGTTCTGTTAGATACGAGATGTTTTATTAGCATTATAAATGTTTTAGTGAATTATTCCAGATGATAATCCTGTAGGTTGATGTTTGTGTTCATGTAAAGACAGAGAGCAGATGAATGAAGTGAATTAATGATGATTATTTAGATGAATAGCGTTTACACGCCGGTCTATTAAACTAATATATGACTGTAATAAACTATGATTAACTATCAGCTTTTCTCAGTTTTCATGCGAGACCCAACCAAACCTTTTTATTAAAAACTTGATCGCTTTCATCGCTCTGCGTTTACAGACAAAAAAAAATCAAGCTATCGTTTCCCTGAAGCTTTAAACTCAACTATTTAACACAAAACATTAAACTGAATAGTACTTTTCTCTACACTGTAAAAGTTAAAACGACTTGGTTTTGCAAGTCAATTTAAGCTACTATTTTAAGTTTTGACCTGTGAATAGTTAAACAACATCAACTAGTTGTTTTTTTAAGTTAAAGTAGCATAAAAGTATATGTTGATTTGAAAAAAAATACTGGATTTTTTTTTACAGTGTAATGATGCTTTGTAAAACTGTGTGTGTGTGTGTGTGTGTGTGTGTGTGTGTGTGTGTGTGTGTGTGTGTGTGTGTGTGTGTGTGTGTGTGTGTGTGTGTGTGTGTGTGTGTGTGTGTGTGTGTGTGTGTGTGTGTGTGTGTGTGTGTGTGTGTGTGTGTGTTTGATCATTTTTCTTTTGGGTTATGTGACTGATATTTGATGAAAAAACTAAATGAAAACTGCTGATTATAGAGCGCTCACACAAATCCTCTTTACACAACAGTACAAGGGCGAGAAATCACCAAACCACAGAACGGCACCAATAATCCGATCACACACTCTCACAAAACACAAGCACAGACTTGACAAAATAAACACACAACACAACCGCAGAGCAGATGTCTCACACACACACAATTATCCAGTTACACACCGTATAAGATCATCGTTTGATATTTGATGCTGGCCTGATGTTAAACTGTCATTCATGCCTGATGTTTGTTAGATAAAGTAAAGAAAAGCTGATCTGTGTTAAATATGAGCAGTGTTAATGTCAGGAAACTCCACAGAGAAGAAGGGAAAAGTCCTGACATGACATCAAGTCATCTTTAGAGTCTGAACCTGACACTGAGATGTGTGGAGAGCATCACTCACCTCACTGTAGGTTTGTCTTCCAGCTGTAGTCAGAGATGTGGACAGGAGGATCTGATGATGCCCATCGGCGGAGGTCCCTCAGGAGTCGTCGTCTGCAGAACTTCACTGCTTCCCAAAACTGTTCAACTCTTAGTTTCTGGTCTAAGAGACGATTGAAGGATTCTGGGACTGATCCACAAAGACTTTGATGCAGATTTCTCTAGGTGACTTTATAAATATCTCTCTCTCTTTTCTCTCTCTCTTTCTCTCTGTTTGTTTGAATTCTCGTTTCTGGCTCCTCTCCTCCACTCGCATGTGGATCTTATCACCCTGCAAGATTTCTATTGGCTCTGATCACCAAACAACTCATGCCAACTCATCTCTCTCTCTCTCTCTCTCTCTCTCTCTCTCTCTCTCTCTCTCTCTCTCTCTCTCTCTCTCTCTCTCTCTCTCTCTCTCTCTCTCTCTCTCTCTCTCTCTCTCTCAGACACTCCCCCTCTACACACTTTCAATTTTAAACTTTCTTACATGTTGTTTAGATGTTTGGACACCTATTCAATATATATACATATATCATTTTATTTTCCACATTTAAAAAAGTTGTAAACACACAAGCACAAGCTTTGACTTTGGATTGATATGTTTTGCTGTCACTTTGTAGTTTTTGTGGGCGAGTTAGATTAGTTTCAACTTTTATAACATTTATAACCCATATTTTAACAGAACTTGTTTGTCATGATTAATATTAATGAATTGTTTCGGATATATCTAATACAGAAATGAACTTTAATGTTTTATTTTATCAGATAAGTCTCTGGGCTTTTAGCTGTGTCTTATATGTGAGTTATAGCGCCGCTCGCTGGACATCTCTCGAAATGACAAGAACTCTGCTTCCCCAGACAGGGTTTATCAAGACTAAAATAATGTTTGATTCGTCTTAATTTAAAAACATCTTGCCGTGACATATCTTAACAGATACCAGTGGTATTGTTTTGTCTCTAGATGCACACAAGTGTTGTTTTTTTGTAAGGTATGTTTGTAAAAAACACTTAAATTTCCTAAGGCCCAGTCCTGCATTAATCTAAACCCTGTCCGTGAAACTGCCCCAAATACTGAATGAACTCAGATGAATAAATGCTGTAAAAGTATTGTTAGTCTATGCATTAACTGTTAACAAATACAACCTTATTGTGAACTGTTACCGTTTTCAAACAGTAAACGTTAAGTTACAAGACAAAATCTGATTTTATCCAACTTCAGACTGGCGCTCCCTCAATGGATGGATGACGTGACTGGATTATCTCCAGTAGTTTAGTGCAGTGGTTTTTAAACTGGGGGCCAGGGCCCCAAGGGGAGACACGAGATGGTGCCAGGGGGGCCCCAGTTTTATGACATTTTATGAAATACATTAATTTATCATGAATTCTGTGTAATTAAACCTAAAAAAAAATAAGGCTACTAATCAAAAGCACTACTTTTTTGTATAATTAAATTTTTCTTATTAAAATATTGAGTTTTAGAACAGTTTTTTGGCACAAATTTTCTTTGGGGGGCCGCGAAGGAATGCCCCATACACAAGGGGGGCCACACGCTGAAAAAGTTTGGGAACCACTGGTTAAGTGGTCGGACATCTACACCCATCTCATAGATAAAGTTACCGAGCGTGTATAGTAAAGAGAAATTAACTCATTAGATGTCTATAACTACAGTACGAGTTCAATGGGCACGAGAGGATTTTTGATGCTCGTTTAAACACAGCTGTCGTCGGGTTATTTCAGCACTATGCTGCGTCCGAACTTATTGCAGTATATTTTATATGCACTATTTTAATTCTTTTTATTTCTCTTTTTATTTTCTCAGTTTTTATTAAAATAACATTTATTTTCTTTTAATTGATATTTTAAATTCATGTATCTTTGATTTTTTTGTGTCTCTTATTTCTACATACTTTTTTTCTCTTATTGTTTTCTCATTTCTATGTAAAGCCAGGGACGGACTGGGGCTAAAAAACAGCCCTGGACTTTTTCCCAAATAGGCCCATCATCCGGCCATTCGCCCCTAGCCGTGCACAACAGACACAAGGATGTCCTGATACTATGCCACAATACTGTCAGACTATTAGACAAGGATATTTAATATTTTGTCCATGTCATATTAAACTTTGATGTATAATAAGGCTGTGAAATAATGAAAATAGCTAGGCCTATTAATTTTGTCTGTACAGCTTTCACAAACAACCACCAGGTCTTTGCCAATTCCACAATACTAAACACAAATATGAAAGACAAGGAAAAACTGCACTCTGATGGAAGACAGACAGAAAGTGCAAGCTAGGATTTTTTGGTTAAACTAATATTTGGTCAATTATTTAGCCCCCTTTCTTATTAGCACGTTTAGAGTGGTTGCAATGCATGCCTGATATTTACCCGTTTAATTCAATAGTCTTCATTGTAGCAGAAAATGTGAGCTCACTACAACCTCTCATATACAATAAAGTCAATGAAAGAAATTAAAACCAATGCAATACGATTAATGTCCACCCACAGACTGTTTTTAAACGGGGTTGGATAAATATTATTTGCTTTGATGTGTGTGATTTTGGTTAGATGACAGTTGTAGGTTACAGTTTGACAAGAGTTTACAGTTTGACAAGAGTTTACAGTTTGACAAAAGCAAAATGTTTTGTTTTATTGCGACTGTATACAAATATAAGCAAACACTTTGATGTTTGAATTATGTCCCATATGAACAAAATGACAGAGTATGTATTGTTTTTATATTTCCACTGTTCAATCGCGCCCGCGCCTCTCTCTCCCTCACACACACACACACACACACACACACACACACACACACGCGCGCGTGCGCACACACTCACATCACGTCTTTCTCTTACACTAGTTGCGCATTACGTTAATTTTCACGCGAGTTTTATTTATTTTTATATCGTGTATATTATATTATAATGTCACGTGTCCTGCTACTACTGGCACTTAGCTCTTGCTGATGTGAAGTTAACTCGGTCTGTCCCTCATCATGACCAGGCTGTGGATGCTCAGGCTCGCAAACATAGATGCTCGCGAATTCCGGGAATCCGTGGACCAATCACGACTAGTAGGCCGACTCTTCTCCCTCGTTTTTTTACACGTAGCAGCATATAAGTGATCGTATTAGTGCCTCTGCTGTTGGCTGTTCATATTTATTAGACTTTTTTTGCCATCGGCCGGGCGACGGCCCTCCGTTGAACGGCCGTTCTGGACTTTTCCAGAACGCACAGATTGCCAATCCGTCCCTGGAGCACTTTGAGTGACCTCTGTGTATGAAATGTGCTATATACAAATAAACTTTCCTTGCCTATTTGCCTGGCATTGACAGCAGATACGACATAAAATCACAAACTGGAGCTTGTACAAGATGAAATTTGCATTATTTTGTGAAGCCGACTTTATGCTGATTTGAATGGGTCGCGCCTCCATCAAGTGCTGTGACGTAATCATGACGTAAGCACTAAAAGGGTTTTTTCATGAATGATTCTTCTGCCCTCTGTTGGTCACACTGAAACTTTCACCCACCAAATTCTTCAGTCTCTAAACTTCTTTACCAGCAATGTTAATAACAGCCATAACAAAGAAAGAAAGAATTCATCCTAAAAGTTAACATATTATCTCAGTGAAAGATGTTTGTTATTGAAGAGTTCAGCAGCCGTTTAACGACGAGTCAACCTGATGAGTAAACCTCTTTATATTTTCTCCAGTCCATTAATTTGATTTTGATATGTACTTACACAATCATTATGTTCATGATCAGACAGACAGACAGCTGTCTCGCTCACCTCAGTTCATCTTTTGATCTCATTACAGAACAAATCTCTTGGTTTGTAAAGTTACCATTACAGCCAACTGACATTCAATGACTGACTACATTACATTATCATCAAACATAACCATTCACACATCATCATCATCATCATCATCACTATCATTCATACATCAATACATTCTCACTGATATTTAAACACCATCATCACTAAAGGTTTTATATATACAGTATTATCATCCATACTGCCAAATATTTCTCATTTATTTCTTTACAAACTCTCCATTAACATCCACACAATCTCAACAATTACTGATCATATCATCATTATCATATAAATCTTACCAAAATACATGACTGTCCATATTTCACCATCTGTACATCAGTCCATACATTACCAGACACTGTATACATTAGCACCTATACATTACCATTCATTATCATTTGCATACAGTACTAATCCATATATGAAGTTATTCATCATACTACTGTCAGCAGTGACCCTCTATAAATCCTAACATTGTGTTTTCATATAGACGAGGGAGAGAAACATAGTAATAGATTCATTTCTTATTGAATATCAAATCATATTTTCATGTCCAACGTGCAGATTTTCCAGGAATTTATGCACAAATTTACAAAAAAAAACATTCTTAAATATAGTAAAAAAATAAATCTAAGAGGTGAGAAACAACTTCTGCATCAAGCACTCATTTAACTCTATTACTGTATATCTGTAGTGCAAAAGAGCAAATCAACTATCACATGTTTAGATTTAGTTTATACAATAAAAAAAAAAAAGAGATTTAGGAAACTATTGAAATATTTGCGGTTATTTTCAAGTAAAACTCAGCAAGGAAAACCAACTGATAAAAATTGATCTTTGCACACTTGAAGTCTGAAATATTTCTGTGTTTTTCTATTCATCATCCTACAAATTTATTACACACAAAAACCTTGCACACTAAGTCTGATGCGTAATAATTAATCCATGGATGTGGATAACATTAGCCCTACTCACTATGAAAGAATGAATGACACTGGTAACAAGCAATTGTTTAACCAACTTACTGGTTTATTACTGTTTAGCATAAAACTCTGTAATCTTTGGTACCCGAAGGTCACCGGTTTGTGTGTGTGTGTGTGCGCGCACGTGCGTGTGTTGCGTTTACTACTTACTGGTATATGTTAAATGCAGAGGTCACATTTCAAGAGGGGGCTACCATATCTGACAATAACGTCACTTTCAGTCTGTCTTTATATTTTGTCTCTTCATTTCGCAGCACAAAGTGCAGAAAACAAAGTGAATCAGAACAGTCAGACTGGATTCTTGATTTTGTACGGTGGCTCTGAATGTCAAAACACCTCTGAAAACACTTGCTACGGATGCCAAAAAATGCAGAACATTGAACCCATTTTTAATGACAGACAAACATTTCAGAGGCAGCGTGTAAACGTAATTGACACAACGTGAGGTGTGAAAACTTTTGACAAGAATTTCTGACATAGTGTGCAAAGATCTTGAGTCTGTAAAGAAACCTCCAGGTAACATCAGCATCACACAGTGCAATGATGCACAAAAGGTTTCCTGTGATATGCAATGACAGATCTACTGTTGTGATGTTAATAACAACAACAGACAGCAGATTAATGAATATACTCAAGTAAAAGTGTAAAGTAATGTAAATATGATGAAATAAATCACCTCCATTAATGATGAATCCTAACAGCATCTGAGAGAAAAACAAACACAAATCAATATCACATCACATCACAATCACATTATATTATATTACTATGACTGACTGAAAACACAAAGATCTGTTTCTGCTGTTATTTGGTCACTTATCATTTCTGACATAAACAACAATCACTGATTTAGAAATAGCAGTAAATATAAAAGAAATAACTATATTAAAGTCACTAAATACAACTATAAATACAGTATATATATATGAAGAAATATTTCCTATGAAAATGATGTGTAGTTAAAGCCATAAAACAAAAGAAATACAGAAAGAAACATTTGAAACACTAAATCTTAAACTCATGATATCTCCATTATAAAACTGTTGCTGGATTTCATTCTTCTGCTGATCAGATGATTTAAACAAGAGGAAAATCTCACCTGACATTCAGACTCTAGAAAAGATTCTTGCTTTTCTGTAGAAAAACAAAGAGAAAGATGTTCACTATAAAAACACAACTACAGTATAAAAAGATTTAATGATTTAAACTCACTTAAACTACAATACACACACACACACACGCTCATGTGTTATCGGTCATCTGCTTTTCAGGTTAAAGGTGACATAGAATAATTGGACAGAGTATTTATCCTTGTTCTGTGATGTGACATGTAGACAAAAATGTTTTGTTTGGGTCTGTAATGCGTTAGAAGCTTCCTAAAAACCTCTCTCAGATAGCTCTATTAGGGTGGGGGATTTTAAACAAGTGGTTTTGCACCTATTTGGCTCCCCCTACTGGCTTAACTTGCAATCTCCTTATTGATTGGCTGACTTTGCTGCCACTCAAAAAATGTAGCCAATTATTTTAAAGTGGAAGAGCAGTTAGATGCCTGTGATGTATAAGCATCAGTTTTTCAGATTGGGCCGTTTTCTGGCTGACATTTCTAAAAGAGGAATTACTATGAGACTGAGATGTTTAGCATGTTTAGCACTTTTTGTATGTTTGTGAATGCGGGTAGACTACCATTATTCAACAAAGACAAGGTAAAAATGGGTTTTCATTCTCAGTCCCCTTTAAAGAATGATGCTGTATTAGTTTAGTTTACACCTGACATTCATATGAAACACTGTCTTGTGAAAAACTAAACTCATATTAAGCATCTCTGTCAAAGTCTAAAAGAGACGGAGTAAAATGTGTCACTACACTTGAAATGAAATCTCTGTCTGGATGAAGGTCAATCACTTGTAGCTGAATCTTACAAAGACAGAACTGACCTGACAATACAACACAACTTATTCACAGTCAAACAAAACTTACCACAGTAAATCAGCTTCAGTGATTCCTGTTACACAACTTCAAAACAAAATTGACAGCAAAGAATAAAAAAACACAGAGCGACAAGTGCAGGACAGAAGAGATGAATACAAAAACCAACATGATGTATAGTTTACTGTCTGTATACACACACACACACACACAAACATACATACACACACACACACATACAAACACACACACACACACATACAAACACACACACACACACACACACACACACACAGACACATGATATAAAAAAATAACAGCGTGAAGAATGAGAAAACTGTAACATGACATGATGTGATTGTGTGTTGTGTTGTGTTGTGTGTTGTTGTGCTGCAGGTTAGATGTGAGTTTCCAGGCGTTTAAGAGTTTTTACCTTTTTCTTAGCCTGCAGAAGTTCCTGATAGACGTTAGATCTGATGAATCGACTGTATGAATCACTCTTCATGAGTTTATAGATGTGCTCCTGATGAAGAATCAAAGCGTAGAAACTCCTCAGACAGCATGAAACCATCAATCAAATATAAACTGTACTGTACCGTACAAGCAGACCTGAGCGTCTTCAAAAGCGTAGCGACCCGGATCTTTAACATTCTGGGTGGTTTTTTCATAACTCTTGGAGTCGACGTTGATCGCGCTCGGAGCTCCGGTCGCAAGAAACTCCTCCCAAATCTCCTGCACCCTTGTTGGCACCTCACGATTCGCCCGCTTCTTTAGTTCCTGAACGGCCAACCAAAACCTGTAGAGGAAATACAAACTTATAATAATACAGACACACAAGACACCCCAGAACAGAAGAGAGTACACAACAATAAATGACAGATAAGATGAAGATGAAGATGTACAGTCAATCTGTAATGTTGATGTGTATAAGAGTCAGCAGAGGGAGCTGTCGAGTCTCACACATGACAAACAAACACATTACCTCAGATTCTCTGAACTGAACTCAGATTCAAGAAACTTCAGGAACTGTTCTCTCCCGAGCGGATCGTTCAATACTTCATCAAACCCAAACGCCCAGCGCTTTACCCTCTGCTGTCCGGGCTCTTTACTGAAACATAAGAAGACAATCATCAGTTTCTGAGGAGCATGATGATGATGATGATGATGTATAAAGTGTCCTGTCATGTTTGATGATGTTTAATTAATTTAACTATAACAGCACTGTCACAGCATTTACTCTACTGACATTCATTGATTCTCATTCAGATAGATTAAAAATAGACACAAGCTGGATTTCCATTAACCATAAAACTGCACAATCTGACATTGCAAAAAAATGATATACATATAATACATATTTACATCTGAAACGACATGTTTTGTTTATTTAAGTTTTGTTTAATGACTTCTTTAATGAATTTTGCACAACTGCATTATCCTAGTATGAAATGTATGTAATTTTAAATTCATAAAGTATATAAACAACGAAAATGACATAAGCTATAGCCATGTGACTGAGTTTTATGTTCATAATGATTAAAAAAAATGTTTAGATAAAATTATTAGAGGAATGGATTTTTGCATTCAATTTTACCTCATATGTGAGCATGTGTGATTCCGAGCCCCCGTGAACTCTGCCGAACTTTGGCGTTGTAATAAGAAGATGAATCTAAAAATCTCTACTAATATAACGTCGAGACGCTCACATTTTAAAGCATACATTTTCTACACAGAGGAGGTTAACTGCACATTGCCGTACTGGGGTTTGTGAATATTGTGAGCGTTTCTTACGCTTTTAATTCCTCAGATAGCAAAATGCAGCAGCAACAACAAATCCAGCATGTGCCCCTCAGTTTCAATGGGCATGACACCTCTGGTCTATGTTTAACTAACGCTTGTCTATGTATAACTAATGCTTGTCTATGTATACTGTGTTAGACTAGATGAGATTAGTTCTAGTGCACTTATGTGTTGCTGTTCTTGTGATGCTTTAATTGCTTCTATTCTTACCTCATTTACAAGTCGCTTTTTACAAAAGCATCAAAAAGCATCTGTTAAATGACTCAATGTAAATGAAAGTTTAATAAATTGAAAATACAGCCAATAGAAACTGAGGTGTTTCCAAACACACACACACAACACACACACACACACACACACACACACACACACACACAAACACACACACACACACACACACACACACACACACACACAAACACACACACAAACACACACAAACACACACACCTGGCCTCCAGTTCCCACAATGTGGTGTCATCAGAGATCCAGGGGTTTGAAGGTTCTGGTGATGTGAAGACCGGGTCATATTCAATATACTGTTCTGAGAAGCTCAACAAACTACAAAGAGGGAGACAGAAAAAGAGTGAGAGAGAGAGAGAGAGAGACTTTATAGATTAATGTGTAATAATATGAAGTTGAGTTAAATGTGTATCACACTTACCTCTCTGCAACTTTGGACATTTTTAACCGATGTCTGTCTAACTGCACCTGCCAATACTGAATCTGAAAGAGAAAGAGAGAGCACGACATCAGATCTGAAAGAGAAAGAGCGAGCACGAGATCAGATCTGAAAGAGAAATAGTGAGCACCAGATCAGATCTGAAAGAGAAAGAGTGAGCACAAGATCAGATCTGAAAGAGCGAGCACGAGATCAGATCTGAAAGAGAAAGAGCGAGCATGAGATCAGATCTGAAAGAGCGAGCACGAGATCAGATCTGAAAGAGCGAGCACGAGATCAGATCTGAAAGAGAAAGAGCGAGCACGAGATCAGATCTGAAAGAGAAAGAGCGAGCATGAGATCAGATCTGAAAGAGCGAGCACGAGATCAGATCTGAAAGAGAAAGAGCGAGCATGAGATCAGATCTGAAAGAGCGAGCACGAGATCAGATCTGAAAGAGAAAGAGCGAGCATGAGATCAGATCTGAAAGAGCGAGCACGAGATCAGATCTGAAAGAGAAAGAGCGAGCACGAGATCAGATCTGAAAGAGAAAGAGCGAGCACGAGATCAGATCTGAAAGAGAAAGAGTGAGCACAAGATCAGATCTGAAAGAGAAAGAGCGAGCACAAGATCAGATCTGAAAGAGAAAGAGCGAGCACGAGATCAGATCTGAAAGAGAAAGAGCGAGCATGAGATCAGATCTGAAAGAGCGAGCACGAGATCAGATCTGAAAGAGAAAGAGCGAGCACAAGATCAGATCTGAAAGAGAAAGAGCGAGCACAAGATCAGATCTGAAAGAGCGAGCACGAGATCAGATCTGAAAGAGAAAGAGCGAGCACAAGATCAGATCTGAAAGAGAAAGAGCGAGCACAAGATCAGATCTGAAAGAGCGAGCACGAGATCAGATCTGAAAGAGAAAGAGCGAGCACAAGATCAGATCTGAAAGAGAAAGAGCGAGCACAAGATCAGATCTGAAAGAGAAAGAGCGAGCACAAGATCAGATCTGAAAGAGCGAGCACGAGATCAGATCTGAAAGAGAAAGAGCGAGCACAAGATCAGATCTGAAAGAGAAAAAGCGAGCACAAGATCAGATCTGAAAGAGAAAGAGCGAGCACAAGATCAGATCTGAAAGAGCGAGCACGAGATCAGATCTGAAAGAGAAAGAGCGAGCACAAGATCAGATCTGAAAGAGAAAAAGCGAGCACAAGATCAGATCTGTAAGAGAAAGAGCGAGCATGAGATCAGATCTGAAAGAGAAAGAGCGAGCACGAGATCAGATCTGAAAGAGCGAGCACGAGATCAGATCTGAAAGAGAAAGAGCGAGCACAAGATCAGATCTGAAAGAGAAAGAGCGAGCACAAGATCAGATCTGAAAGAGAAAGAGCGAGCACAAGATCAGATCTGAAAGAGCGAGCACGAGATCAGATCTGAAAGAGAAAGAGCGAGCACAAGATCAGATCGGAAAGAGAAAGAGCGAGCACAAGATCAGATCTGAAAGAGGGAGCATGAGATCAGATCTGAAAGAGAAAGAGCGAGCACGAGATCCGATCTGAAAGAGAAAGAGTGAGCACAAGATCAGATCTGAAAGAGAAAGAGTGAGCACAAGATCAGATCTGAAAGAGCGAGCACGAGATCAGATCTGAAAGAGAAAGAGCGAGCATGAGATCAGATCTGAAAGAGCGAGCACGAGATCAGATCTGAAAGAGAAAGAGCGAGCATGAGATCAGATCTGAAAGAGCGAGCATGAGATCAGATCTGAAAGAGCGAGCACGAGATCAGATCTGAAAGAGAAAGAGCGAGCACGAGATCAGATCTGAAAGAGAAAGAGCGAGCATGAGATCAGATCTGAAAGAGCGAGCACGAGATCAGATCTGAAAGAGAAAGAGCGAGCATGAGATCAGATCTGAAAGAGCGAGCACGAGATCAGATCTGAAAGAGAAAGAGCGAGCATGAGATCAGATCTGAAAGAGCGAGCACGAGATCAGATCTGAAAGAGAAAGAGCGAGCACGAGATCAGATCTGAAAGAGAAAGAGCGAGCACGAGATCAGATCTGAAAGAGAAAGAGTGAGCACAAGATCAGATCTGAAAGAGAAAGAGCGAGCACAAGATCAGATCTGAAAGAGAAAGAGCGAGCACGAGATCAGATCTGAAAGAGAAAGAGCGAGCATGAGATCAGATCTGAAAGAGCGAGCACGAGATCAGATCTGAAAGAGAAAGAGCGAGCACAAGATCAGATCTGAAAGAGAAAGAGCGAGCACAAGATCAGATCTGAAAGAGGGAGCACGAGATCAGATCTGAAAGAGAAAGAGCGAGCACAAGATCAGATCTGAAAGAGCGAGCACGAGATCAGATCTGAAAGAGAAAGAGCGAGCACAAGATCAGATCTGAAAGAGAAAGAGCGAGCACAAGATCAGATCTGAAAGAGAAAGAGCGAGCACAAGATCAGATCTGAAAGAGAAAGAGCGAGCACAAGATCAGATCTGAAAGAGCGAGCACGAGATCAGATCTGAAAGAGAAAGAGCGAGCACAAGATCAGATCTGAAAGAGCGAGCACGAGATCAGATCTGAAAGAGAAAGAGCGAGCACAAGATCAGATCGGAAAGAGAAAGAGCGAGCACAAGATCAGATCTGAAAGAGGGAGCACGAGATCAGATCTGAAAGAGAAAGAGCGAGCACGAGATCAGATCTGAATAAAATCTGAGAATAAAGATGTGATTGTGTAGTAGTGTTAATCTGTGTAGTGTTTATCAGCCTATTCACAGCTCATTAAAACAGTCATCAAGATTTCATGTGACAGGGCTACATTTAGTAAAGTGTTAACTAGAAAATGTGTTCTCATAAATAAATGAGCAGCTCTTCTCTGTGTTATTTCTCAGTCTTACTATCTTATCATAAGTGTGTGTGCGTGCGTGCGTGTGTGTGTGTGTGCATGGGTGCGTGTGTGTGCATGGGTGCGTGCATGTGTGTGCATAAGGGTCCATGTGTACCTGGTTGCGCAGTTCTTCTTCTGTGGGTTCTTTAATTTCAGGTGCTGCAGTGTGAGTTGGGCTGTGACTGCGAATGTCATTCTGTAAACCATATACTGACTGCAGAGAGAGAGAGAGAGAGAGAGAGAGAGAGAGAGAGAGAGAGAGAGAGAGAGAGAGAGAGAGAGAGAGAGAGAGAGAGAGAGAGAGAGAGATGATCTGACCTCTCAATCCTGAAATTCTCCTTAATTATTTATTTAATATTTTATTTAGTTATATATTATATTATATTATTTATTTGTGTGCATGTCTACCTTCCGTGTTTTGTGAGGTTGTTTCATTCGGGAAGATTTCTTTATGTCTGCTTCTGTTGTATTTACACAACCAGGCTAAAATGCACACACACACAAATAGAAAGAGCGAGAGAGATGTCTTGATATAAAGTAGGTCTATAATGGCTCATGTTTGTCATGAAGTCAGAGAGCTGTAGATGCTCAGATTGACACAATGATCAGAGATTACATTAAAATGAATTTAAAACAAAATACAAACTACCTCAGTTCAAATGTATCACAATAAAATACCTAATGCTGAGTCAAAATATTTTATTTAAAGACAAATAGAGTATTTCATATTCTGAATAAAATACACAAGATATGTGTGAAATTCAGTGAAATATCACCATTAGACTGAAATCTGTCCGGACCTTTCAAGCACAGAAATCTGCCTATTAGTATGCGAGTACTGAATTTGAGTTCCCTTTCACAGTATTCTGCACTTTAATATAAAATCAAGCACGTCCTGCGCTTCCCATCCTGTCATCGGCACAGATATATGCATGTATCTTGATGTATTTTGTATTTTAAATAGAACAGAATATACTTTGCTTTGGACATCACTCAACATTAGCCTGACTAACACCAGATCAGACTCATAGAGAATGAGACGTAGTCTGGAAACCACATGTTTATTTTATCGTATTTGAGGTGTGGTTTACGAATACCCATAGCCGTTTATTGGGCGTTACGAATGTCTATCAAATGCATCTGTACGTAGCTCATAGCCAATCGGTGTGCATAGACGACGTCGTCGTTGTCTTGCTGCCCCCTCCCCTTTCTGTGATTGGTTCCCTATTTCACAAGCAAATTTGGGCCATGGTTTCCATGCTAGACTTGAATAAATTTGCACACAAGGCAGCATGGGAAAACCCAGGCTAACACAACATGGTACCAAATCCAATTAATAAATACATCACTTTTTCTCAAAAATGAACTACAGAATCTCAGTTAACTCTCTATTTAAAATTTTACAGCACTACACTATAAAAAAAATCTGTAGAAATTACAGTATTACAACTAGCTGCCAGTAACTTACTGTAGGTTTTACATTTATGTTATTTACTGGAAACAGTTTGTTCAAAGTTAGATAAACATGAAACATTTTCAATCTTTATCTTCTACAGTAAGTTACTGGCAACCAGCTGCATAATTACAGCTAATTTTTTACAGTGTAGGCACAAAGGAATTTTTATACCGGTTAGACTAAATATATTTTCTCAGAAAGTAACAGGTTACAATTTGCATTTAAATACATTTATCTTCAATACTGGCCATCAAGTGATTCAAACTCACCACAGGTCTGTGAACGTCCCAAAACGCTCTTTCTTGACTGTCCAAAATCTTACGCTCAATTTTGTCTCGTTTCTTGTCCACTCTATAGGAGAGAGAGAGAGAGAGAGAGAGGGAAAGAGAGAGAAAGAGAGAGGGAGAGAGAGAGAGAGAGGGAGGGAGGCACATATTGACAGACAGGTTTACATTTGTGTCTCTTTATATCGGTTCAAGAATTTCTCACACAATTCAGTCAACTCTGCGATGTAATGTTGTAATATTACTTAGGTTAAAATAGTGTCTGAAAATCCATTTTTAGTGATGTCTGAAATCATAGTGGATATTACTGAGTGAACTCATTCAACCCCACAATGCACTGTAATAATACAAGCGATGTTCACTCAACTAGCTGCTACTCGTCCACCGAGGTTTACACCGAATTAATTCTCACGTCTTGCTGGAAGATGGCGCCTGCACTGCAGGGCATCGGGTGTCTGAATTCACTCACTTGTTTTCATTCACTCCTTCAAGTGCATTATATTAGTAGACTAATGTAGGGAATAGTGAATGAGGGTGTAGGGCGATATTTTAGACACAGCAAATGAATGCTAACCATGCGAGACGAGCGAATGTTGCTATGGTAACCTCTGGGTGTCAATCATCACAGTTTCAGGGGTGAGTCATTTAGTGAGTCATTTAGAGGATTCACTCCTCCATTTAAATGTTTGTCACCTCTAAAACTTTATAGTGTGTACAGTGCGTGCCAGCCAATATGACGTCAGCTGATCTGAGATGTGTTTACTTACTTTGCTTGTGCTTCTGCTTGCATAAATATAAACTCCCATTTACGTGCAAAAGCTCTCTGTAATCGTGCCAAACTCTCCTGCAACACATTTAGCCCTACATGTGACTTTAGTTCAAACATTCGGTTTATTCAAACAGTGACACTGAGATCTAAGAAAAGAGACGCTTACCGCTTCATAATCAGCCAATTCCAGACGAGCCTTATTTTGCATTGTTCGTTTACACAGATACACAGCTGGAGAGAGAGAGAGAGAGAGATAGAAAAAGAGAGAGATTTGTGTCAGCAAGACAAATATAAGACACACAAAGTTTGACCTATTATGAGGCCATTCGTAATGCATTATGATGCAAGTATAATGCTTTCACTTAGGATGGCACAGTGGCTCAGTGGGTCACCTCACAGTAATGGTGCTTTTCAATCGCATAGTACCACACGGTTTGGTTTGTGTCAGGTCGGGTCAGTTCCCCCCACTTTGGCTTGGTTAGCTCTTCCATCGAGATTAGTAACACTTCGCAGTGGGAGGGATTATAGGCGTGTCCTTATATTTGCACTACTGTGACATCATACAAGTGAGAGGGTCGTTGTACATTCCCATAGATTCATTTGTTTCTCAGTCTGCCACAAAATTAAAATTTACCACCACAAAAAGAATCTAGATGTTTGCACATTGCCTTTATCACTACCTCTGTCTCACTTGACAGTTTCTGGACAAACACCATTGGCGTCAGTCAACACAATGTCCCATCACAAACTGCAAGTCTGGAAAAAACTGTTATGGTGTTTCTGATTCTCAACCTGTGGGTGTTTTTCATTGATAAAAGGGAGTTTGAGAACTTACAGCAGAGCACAGATGACAACAGATTTACTCGAGACTCGAGCATGAAGGTAAAACTAATCTTTTACATTATAGCGGTGATGCTAACCCTAACCCACAAAACATGGAAACCAGAATGTGTGTGTGTTTACCATAATCGGTGTTCTCTGGTTCCCAGCAGTTTGATGGCCAAAAGTATGGAGTCTGATACAAACAGAGAAGAGGAACAGTGAATGATGGGTAAATCTGTGTTTTAAGGTTCTGGTGAATGTTACTTGTGCCACCTCACAGTCATTTGGTGATGAGAGACGTTATATCAGAATTAAATCACTTAAACAGATGACACACAACACATTTTAAAGTTCTACCTTATCTACACATGGTTAAATAATAACAAATCTGAAAAACTGATTTAAATGTTCAACTTGAGAGGTGCATCATAACATCAGCCTCACCTGAAAACGGTAGAAGGTTCCATCATCCTTCAGTGTAAGAACGTGATCTGATATGGGGAAGAAATAACCGTGTGCTGCCATCAGAGTCCCTAGATGAAGAGCCTCCACTGTAACACACACAAACACAAAGTACTTCTGCATGTTTTACACCCTACACACATACACACACACACACACACACACATACAGAGAGATATGCACGAACACACACACACACGCACCTATTCAGGTAAGACTGCTTTAGTTGATGAGATGTTATAAACGACTCAAACCCACAGTGATTTTAGGTTATAAGGACTTTCTGCTGATCAAAGAGCCATGGTTCATAAAAGAGCTGTGCATAATACTGCATTTTCAATTCAGAATTGATATCGGACAGTTATATAAGTCTGTGTCGCATATATAATTTACACCCGTACTATTCATGAAAGCTGCACATACATCAGTTTTAAATGACGGCCACACACTGATGCCCTTTTAATGGCTCACATCTTTGGAGTGGTCGAATAAGGACTCCATGTATATATAGTTCAAACCTATGGCTGACACACGACCCCAATGTTTACCACATACATGTGCTGCTTTTGTGAATACGCTTCAGAGACTGACATTACAGTATAATGAAATAAAGGTTGAACCGCTGTAGTCACATAGACTGTTTTAATGATGTCTTTACTGCCATAAAAGTTGGGAGTTATTTTGCTGTCAACCGAGTGTTTAAAAGCTAAAATAACTTCATTTGTGATCCAAAGATGAACGTAGATCTTAGGGGTGTGGAATGACATGAGGGTGATTAATTCATTCAACTAACACTTTAATGAAAGCTGAGAAGACATCTGTTAGTAACAGAAATGCTAAAATGTTTAGCAAAGGCTAATGTTGTGCAGGTCACATGAGATTGAATCAATGAAGTTCACTGAACGCAAGGGTCAAGGAACTGTGTGTGTGTATTGATTAGGAGGGTCTAACACAGGGGTGTAAAACTCAAGGGACCAAATCCGACTGACCCCCTTATTTTATATTGCCCGCAACAGCTTACTAATTATTTTATTGTTATCAAAAGTATTATTTTTGCAGGTTTTTTCCTGCATTTCTTCTTTTTTTATTTATGAGTGATAATTTATTTAAATGCATAATTTATATAAAAAATATTTTAATGTATAATTTATTTCATTATTATATATTTATTATTATAAATAATCTGTACAATAGTTGCACACTTGCATATGCTTTCACAGCTAGGTATTAATTGTGTTATTAGCAAAACCATATGTAATCAATTGCAAAGGTAAATATGCAATGTTTTAAAAGATATACCTTCATATAGTCTTACACAGGGTTCCCACACCTTAGTTAAATTCAAATTCAAAGAGTTTCCAGGTCCAATACCCTCAAATTCAAGGACTAAATGTGGGGACACATTTCAATTGAGAGCAAGGTTACCTTGTGTTACCTTTTAAGATACATTATTGTTACAGTTCCCTTTCGAGTGAACTCGCGCTGTGTCTTTAAGACGCCTCCAGGGGTAAGTGCGTCTGAATGTGTCTATCAAATTCAACCAATGGTGAGGCTTAACAACAAAGACATGTGACGTGGGAGCTAACAAATATATCGCTATCTGAAATATTGCCAAAGATGGCGTTACAGGGACGCAGTAAGTATGGCAAAGGAGACGCAGCGTCTCATTCCCTTCTCAGAGAACAACAGTTACATACGTAACCCCAGACGTTTTCATGTGTCAAACACAACTATGCAAAAAAGCATTTTGGTATGAATCAACATTTAAAAAGTCGTGTGTTTGAAAAGTCTAGAAGTTTTATGATATTATCCTACACTACACAGGGAATAATGTGGATTTTTTTTTACAGAAAACTTCTTGCATAAAATAGATTCAAGCACTTTTAATGAACTGTATGTATGTATGTATATTTTCAAAAACTTCCCAGGGCCTTGGACATTTTTCCCCCAGATTCACAAACTTTAAAGGATTTCAACGACCTGTGGGAACGCTTACAAATACACCCGGCCCTTTGTGAGCAATCGTTATGCTAATGTGGTCCAGGATGAAATTGAGTTTAACACCCCTGGTCTAACAGATGAGGAAATTATCATTTATCACACAAGTTTCGAGATATTTACCTTGCTCTTCAATGTTCAAATTTTTCTGCATCCACTGTACAATATCAGATCCTGAGAAACACAAAAGACACAAACTTACTAAATGATACACAAAACACATCAGCACTTCTGCACACCCACACCAGTGAATATTCAGCATATTGTTTACAGCTGTTATTCTTAACATCTCAGTCCTCATGGTTAATCAAATCACAAATCAGATCACTGTTTATTACATTACCTGAATCTTCTGCATTTACAGTAATGATGAGATTATAGAGCAGGTGTAAAAATGTAAAAGGGGGCCGTGTGAGCTCAAATCAAGAGTTTGTATAAGCATGACAGGTTCAGTGTCTAAAGCTCAGTATTCATACCTACTGTAGAGTACACAGATCAACTGGACGATGATGCCTCATTACTACTACAGCAAATACAGCCGGAGGACTGCTTGTAAAGTGGGTTTTTGGGACACCTGGTGTGTTTGAGATTGTTACGTGAGAGGAAAAACCCCAGAGGCTGCGAGAGACGACTGCATCTGCGCACACAGATCGTCTGCAAGGATGAAGTCAAAATAAGAGCGTGCTGGTTTTAATTCAGAGCTCAGACACCTTATAGTCCTGATAAAACCAGTGAAGGACAAACTCAACACATCTGCTACAATAACACAACACATCTCAGCTGGAGAAAGCTCTGAAACCAATAACAGAATGTGGCAAAAAATGTAAAGGGTCATTTAACACAAACATGGTTTTTGAGATGTTAACAGATCACTGTGTGTGTTGCACATGATGGAAGATAACAACACACATTACTTATAAATATAACAGAATCCCCGCTGAAAAACCCAGCATACCAGCACCAGCATCCCATGCTGGTCATACCAGCAAGTACAGCATATGTTGTATGGTGACCACCAGCTAAACCAGCACCAAACAGGCATGGACCAGCATAGACCAGCATGGGAATTATGCTGGTCCATGTTGGTTTTTCCAGCAGGGATGTAAATGGGGCGTACACACCAAACACAAAGCATCGTTTTCCTCGCACTAGATTACTCGCAGGATTTAACTTCTTGTCATGCCAATTTTTCAGTTGAGTTGAATATTTTCAACTTGTGCAAACAGGCGTTTAAGGCGAATAGCGTTTTTTTTCCCGCATCAATCACGTCGCCCAATTCGCATAATTTGCATCGCCCTGTGCAAGGTCTCATCTATTTGCATCTTTGCATTGAATTTGTATGTAATCTACTCACGCAAATACCAAACAGTCATGACACAACATAGCCAAAACATATTGACAATAACAACTGGAAATAAAACAGATGTAATTTACAAGCCAATACATTAGCTACGACTTCAAAGATCAAAACATCACAAATCAGATCAAAGACTATCACATCTAGACACACTCACATGACATTAAAGTTAAATGTGATGAACAAATGTCAGATACAGTGACAACACAACTGTCAGCTGATCAGAACACAATAACACAATGAGACAATGTGCTTGCAACGCACTGGACAAGTATTCATATCAATATCTGGAATGAGTTTCTAGATTTATAATCTTTTATTATATATTTGTTTTATTATTTGTTTATTTTTGTCAATCCTCCTAATGGGTTCAATGGTGTTTTTGTTTAATGCATTGTTTTTGTTTATCTATCTATGCAATAAAGTAATCAAAATAAATGATCACATTGAGAGCAGCAGGACCATATGGATCTCTCTCACTTCACACACACAAGCACACACACACACACACACACACACACACACACACACACACACACACACACACACACACACACACACACACACACACACAAACATACACAACACACACACACTACTGAATTTGTGTTTTGTATAGACATATGTCTGTAGTGTAGTGGTAAAGGTTTCTCAGTGTTTTAATGAAGATGATTATGTAAGATACTTGATTATATAACCAGAGCATCAGGCAGAGGAGATCTGAAGAGGATTTAACCGTTTCTTATCCACTCAGACATTATGAATCATTAAATCTGCTGATTTTCTCTTTGTGAAGTGACTTATCATAAACATCTAAACATTACAACTCTGTCATCATTTCTTCTCCCCCATTTTGATCCAAATGTTGTTACTTTGTCTATGGAACAAAATGAATGAAAAAAGACGTTTTCTCGTTTAATGGTTTAGATGTTAGTTCAATGCTTATATAAAACACCAGAAGCTGTATTTACTGAAGGAGATATCAGTCTGTGTTTATTCAATGCAGTGACCTCTCTTCAAAGACTCGATCTCATCTCTGTTTGTCTTCATTCACTCGTGTGCTTTCTGTCTGATGGTTCCCTCATTAGTGTGCACATCAGGACTTTTCCTCTGTGGAGCGTTCAGCTCATCTCTGTTATCAGTGTCTAACCGTGTGTCTCCATCATCAGCGACAGGACTATTAAAAGGCTTCTGATTCTGATGGGCTTTCTCAAGAGGTGGCCTGTATGACCGTATCTCACATCACAGTATGAGTACATTTATAATACAGCTGCAATGAATATAACAATACAGGTATTTTTGTGCAAGTCCTATTGATTATTAATATTCATATCAACCACATCTTTTTAAGAAATATACAGTGAATTAAATATTTTACATAGAAAGGTACTTTATTTCATTTCATTTATTTCATTACACAAAATAGACTATTTATAATAAATGATTGAAAAATCTTTTCTCTCTCTCTCTCTCTCATTGTTTTCATAACGGTTAGTGTATTAACCCTCCATTATTTTTATTAAAAAATGTCCAGACAGGATGATTTTACAGTAATGAGTATGGGATTTGTATTGGCTTTGTAGTAAAGAAATTAAGCAGGTTTAATTGTCATGAAAATGTCACAATAAAAATCCTATACTTTATGTAAAATATTACTTTTAATTCCTTTCTAAATTGAAATATGAGGCAGAATTTCTTTAAACCAAATAAAGTTTTTTATTTTTTTTAAATCACTGTGTAGTTGGTGGGCGCAGTGGATAAGACACGCCTTTGGTGTGAAAGACCCGGGTTTGAATCCACTGTGTCACACCATTGTGTCCCTGAGCAAGACACTTAACCCATAGTTGGCACCCACACAACCCAAGAGGTGTGCGACCTCTGACATATATAGCAATTGTAAGTCACTTGAGATTAAAACATCAGCTAAATGAAAAAATTAATAAATAGTTTCACTCGTACCTGAAAACACACTGGGAATCTTGGACAGAAAACTCTTGACTGTACGGATGGGAATCCCGCTCTTCTCATCTTGCATGCGAGCGATGATGTCTTCCATCTAGAAAACACACAAGAGATCAACCTCATGTCTGGAATAATTAATGCTTTATAATTAACATCTTATTCTGTGTAATTAAAACTTAATTTCTGTGTGATCAAACATAGGGTCATCCTCACATTTGACAGCTTAAACTCCCTCTTACACCACCAGCGACTTTCTCTAAATCTGGTTGTCATAAATAAATGAGTAGCGTCCACTACAGTAGCTGATGAGGACGATGACATGAACTCCAATGCTTCGCTCTCATTGGTAGTTGCTTCTTTTAAATTTAAAAGAACTTACTTACTTCTGAAAGTCCCTTATCATTTGAATAAAATTAAACTTTTCTCAACTTTGTAGCGTTGCTGCACATGCCCACTTCCTGACGCCAACGATCACTTTCACTCGTATCACAGGAAGTCGTAAAGCCTTCTTTAAAATGAATGATGTTTCTCTGCTACTGATAGTCGCTGGTGATCTGAACGTGACGTTAACCTGCTGTTTACCAGCACACACTCCTACTGCTCATTAAACTGTTTTACCCATACAGCAAAAACATTTTTTTCTCTGGCCAAAAATACATACAATACATTTTGTAGAGAGTAAAGTTTAATTAAATATATTTTGAATTTGAAAATATATTTAGTTTGAACCTTCATATATTAACATATATTTCAAAATTTATTTCAGTGGTAACAAATACATTTCTAGTTTTACAACCCATACCGCAAAAAATATATTTTTCCTTGCCAAAATATAAAAGTTCATCTAAAATGTATAAGTATGTATAAAATATAAAATTTTAAGTATATTTTTTTTGCAATTAATTTTTTATCTTTTCAAACCTGTTATGTTTACAGGTTTGTAACATACAATTTTTTTCAATGCAACGTTAATATAAATGCTTTAAAATATATGTTAAAATATAAAACAAAATGGCCAAAATATATATTGGTGAAAAATATATTTTTGTAAACATATTTCAAAATATATTTCAGCACATATATTTTTATAAGGGCATCCACATTTAAATTTCTTTTGTTTTTCATGGCATTTCAATGAAGTCTTACAGAACTGCTGCCCTTAAAGTCTGTAAGAGAAACATTGAAGATGATGGGATTTATAACAACATAATTTCATCATAAAATTATTCATCAAACATGATTTTCACATTCTCAACCGATAATGTATGTAGTTTTTTATCAGAACCGAACCGAACCAGAGCAAGACATCAGAAGCTTTTAAGAGAAGTACTGTAGATATAAGGAGGAAGGGTTGTTCATGATCTCAAGTTCAACCAACTACTGTCTATCTCTATTACTGTCCATCCCACATGGGAACTCAAACACGTGTTATATTACACATTAAACCAGTCTTTTATCAAGTTACAAACGCTAAAAGCATCTGTTTGCAACTACTATCAATAACGATACAGCAACCAGCAGAAAGACCGAAGAAGAGCACAACAGGACACATATGAGAGAACATCTGTCACCTCGCTTTCTGTGGATATCTATAATGACCGCTGATGCACGCTGCCCACAAAAAAGACAAGCTGATCTGAATGACTTTAGACAAACATAATCGAGAGAGACTGTGCACCCCGAGGTACTAGAATCCAAAAACACATAATATAGAGAAAACTAGATATCAAATGTGAACTCTAAAACTCATTGAACATAAAGCTCAAGACATGAGGAAATAAACACACACACATGAACACTAGGGGTTAGGGCTGAGTATTGGCAGGGGCCTCTCGATATGATACATATCACAGTACATGACCCATGATACAGTGTGTCACAAAACGCTGCAATAAACTGCATGCTACGATACATTGCAATACTTTTTCCTTTTTTTATATAAAAAAATGTAAAAAAATAGAGCTGCCTTTTTAATAAACTTTTTTGTTTTGCTCCCATGCGTCGACTTTGAAAGCTGCAGGTGTTTTTAAATTTTCTCACTCCCGCTAACTTCTGAGACATGACAGACAACTGGACAGCGACAACTACAGAAGACGCAGAGGAGGTCATTTGATGCACACAGAGGCATATGATGGGCTTTTAAAAATATCGACATAGAGATTGAAATATCAATACACTATTGTGTAAAAAAGTTACCACGATAGTTAGCTGTAATGATATTTTTGAACAGCCCTACTAGGGGTGCATCGATAAATGCAGATATACGCTGATAATACGTGGGCGATAATTATTCTGAATTGAACAGCCGATATTATTCACAGATATTTCATGTACTACGGCTTTTGATCAGTAAGTCCTTATCGATCTGAAATCACTGTTAGTTTGAGTCGTTTATAACATGCATTTGAAAAAGCAATACTTGTCAAACATAATCATTATACATATTCTTTATTATCATGGAACTACCTGAAAAGGTTTGAAGAACAGCAATATAAATATATCCTTAAGACATTTCCTAGAGCTGCGTGTCATAGATGCGTATGTTTGGTTCTTCATCTACAGCGCATATTGAGTTTCTGCACGAGAGCGCCCTCTGGCTTTTGGATGTAGCGGCATTTTCATTGAGAAGCATAGCAAGAATCATCGGCCGATATATCGGAGCACCCCTAACGAACACACACATTTGTTTTATTTCAGGAGCATCATACATAGTACTGTATATTTGTCTATAATTAAAAATAATAATAATTATGAGACACAATGTAGATTTTAAACCCAGAATATGAAATGACCCAGTTTTCTCCATCTCTTAAAATGAACGGATGCTAACACTGTCTTCTATCTATGATGTGCACCACAACCTCCTCTATTATCATCTAGTATTTCATGACCCTTTAACCAAGTTTTCTTTTTCACTTAGACAAGCCAAGCTTTACTGTTTCATCACACCTTCAGTCCTCTGTGGATCACAAATGGAGAAGGCTATTGTTCTCATATATCACATGAAACTGTCAAGCTCTTAAATACCAAAGAAAGCCTCATAAAAGTCTCAGTGACTATATTTCATCCAGATCTACATTAAAGCCCTTATTCACAATAAATTAAGCTTTTAGTATAGGGTGACAACACTGGTAAGAACAACTGTACCACAGTCTGTGAAGAAACAGAGAAATATTACTATTAAACAATTAACTACACTTAACACAAAGTGAGCTGTGCTTAGAAGGACTTAAATTGCTTAGGTGGACATTATAAAGAAACAGCAGGGACCTTTTCCATATAAAACCTTTCATTATCGTATCATTACATTAACACTGCAGACCCATCAGAAGAAATACTCTGTGACTCAGAACCCACTGCCTACCACCTAACAATGTGACAAAAACATACATGATATACGTTATATATAAAAATAAATCTAGTGTTTGTGCTGGGTTTAGCTACACAACATGTCTGAAGCAGAAGAAAGCTTTGAAATTAAAATAACACTTCATGTTTGACAAGATGGAAGTTCTCATCAGAAGATCTCTTTCTGGCACGTTTTCTCCATCATTCTCTCAGTCTCTGTTCTGTTTGGATAGCACAGCATGATGCATGCTGGGTAATCCATTGAGAGACTGAGATGAAATGTAAATAGCACTAACAGGCTCACAGCAGCAATGAAAGACACACAAAAATACAAGTGTGTGTGTTTGTTCCCATGACCTCGATCTTAAACTTTAACAGCCACCAAACTTAGCACACAAAGACAAAGAGAAAGAGTTTGATTGAACCATAGACTGTAAAAAATGGGCTAAGTGTCTTTGACGTCATCCATAGATTTGTGAAGAGCTTTTTTTAACACAATAGTTGGCGGGGCTTGCAGTCAATCAACTGTAGTTTAAATCACTTCTGTAGTTTAATTTAGTTTAGTTTTCTTTCATAAAAGGAGCAGCTTTGACCTCTACGGCTAATTTCTAGCTGTAGTCCCCGGCCGGTTGTTAATAGGCATACCTTAAATAAATACATTATAAATATATGCATTGGTATTGGGTTCATCTGAGAGATCAGAAGGTTGCCCCTTGGATTGAACTCAATATTGCACAGATTTGAATCAGGCTGACACACTTTATCAGTGTAGTATATAGTCAGCACTTTAATATCAAAACTTATTAGATATCAGGGTTAATTTGATATTTTCTGAATGCGGTCACAGATGAAGATAATCACTAATGATAGTTAATGAATGTTGCTTGTGTTATTGAGATGAATGAATGAACGCTCAGGTCTGACCCATTCCTTCAGTTTAATACGTCTGTCTGCAGCTCAACACGAGTAAACACTTAAGACAACATCTACCTGCTTCATCAAACCAGATTAGTCCCATATAATACAGTATTTAATTGGTTCTTCTGATTGAATATGCATGACTGTCTTTGTACTGCAGTGGTGTTTGATGTATTATTCCTCCAGCTGAGAGTATTGATGATCAAATCTTTTTCAAAACGATCGAGAGAAAAAAATCAATTCTGTTTTCCACAAAGTCCTGCTGAGCTTTCCAGACAAACCGAACCGGCCACTGCTCTGCTCTCAAGAGTGAGAAAAAACAGAAATAAAAAACTGTAATACATGATAAATAATACATGATTTAAAGTAGATCTATAGTTTACTAAGTGCCTCAAACCAAACTCTGAAAGTCTTTTAAAGATTTAATGGCACTAATCTGCAAACCTGGCAAACTCAAATCTCTGAAAACAAACAAACTCTTCGACCTGCATTTAGTTGCCCTGTCAAATGACAAAATATCATCTACATCTGGTTTCTAGTATCTCAGTAAAGTTAGCGTGATTGGTTGACACAAATGACTGCGTCGATGCTGATAATTAGACAACAACAATATTTATAATAAATTTTATTATTTTACCTTTTAAATTTTGTTCTCACGCTAAAATAAGAAGGTGCGAACATTATGTCTATCCCCATCTCCACCAGTCCACCGTTTCCAAAGATGATGGATGAACCGGGGTCGAGTGCAATGACAAACTAGTTAGTTTGCAAAGGCCAAAGGGGTCTAAAGTATGGGAGTACTTCAGATTAGCTGGTAATAAAAGGCTGGTTTGTAAACTTGGTAAGGTTTTGTTAGCATATCACAGCTCGATGCATGAATATCTGAAGAGAAAACATACTGTGGTTATTCAGGATGTTGAACCGCTGGAGTTCTACCGTAAGTTTTTTTTTGTGAATTAACTCATATACAATAACTCATATACATGCCTAAAAGGCAAAACTTGTTCAAAATCTGTTCTTTTTAAAGAAAAAGGTCATGAGGACTAGAATTGGTTGATCGTTTCGATTGGTCTGTGCCTGCGTTTGTTAATGTTCAGGCTTAATGTATACCGTAACTCTTCACAAGACTTTGAGTACAACTGTCATCAGCATCATAAATCCTACAAAGTCTTTTATATTTTCATTTTTTTTTAAATGTATGTAGATATATAAGACTACATTGTATCATATTACCTATATGCGTGCATTCACACACCTACCGTAAAGATCCCATAAAGTTTGCTAATTATCCATAAATTTTCTCGAGAAGTGAGCATACATGTTTGTTTATGATAAGATGATAAGGAGCGTGTGATGCTTTGTGCTGTCATGCTGGTGAATGATCTCAGTTTGCTGACATTTCTCATTGTTAATGTTGATCTGTGTTTAAATCCCTGTGTCAAAGAGCTGAACCATAACTTCTTGTTGCGATGGCATGTGCTGTGTTTTAGCTTGTGTTGTTGAAGGAAGTCACATGAAGTGATTGTCTTGTCATTCTTAAATTTTCCTAATCTCCTTCCAATCCCCTGTAAAGTGATATGAGACAGCTTTGTCCGGCCAGTTCACGATTTATACTCTGATTCACAAATGCGTGTGTTGAACTTCACACTGCGCTGCTGGAGTGATACAGTACAAAGGAAACTGTGGACTCTCACGGTCGGTCTCTGCAGCACCGTGTGAAGTCAAACACGTTTTTTGGGCACACAGGAATGGGTGTTTTTGCTGCTGCTTGATAATCAGCACGGCACAAAGCTTTATGTGCTCGTCATTTACTAATTATGACCTGAAATAGATGAATAGCGATTTTATGAGGATGGCTTGTATGCGTATCTTGAAACAACATGAAATTATATTTGTGCAATGTGCGAATGTTAGATGATCAAAACTGATTTGAAGCTTGTGCCATATAAACACCCACATCAATCCGATCGCATTATTAAGTGTTCATGTAAACGCTATGATAGGATTTAATGATTTCATTCTGATGGAGGCTAAAGGTGTCCATGTTAACTTAACTATTGATCAGTCATTTAACACCCATCTACAACCATCTACACACAGTCTTTAGATAAGTACACACATATGCACACAAGCACACAATTACATCCATACAAAAACACAAAATCTTCACATTTAATTTGGACTTCTTTTAAAAGATTTGAGGGTAAAAAAATTTTTACCTGATATCATAAGTCAAATACTTCTGATAGTTTATTATTACTATAGTGGTCTTGTTTAACTAAATAATCAAACACAACTATTCACATTTGCCTGGTGAAACATAAATTAAAGGAGCTTTGGTTCTGTTTTTATCAATCATTAACCACAGTGACAACTCACAGAGCAAACACAAATGGTGTGTGACACCAGAGAGAGTGCGTTTAAAGAAATGAGACACATCAAATTTATAAAATAAATAATCCACCTGTCACTCATCTAACAGTATTAATGTCAAAGACTCCAGACAGAAACATACAGCAGGTTAACTGCTCATGAAGACCATCAATTATTCAGAGCTTTTGCTTATTTCTGTTCTTGCAGCCATATTTACAATTCTTAAGAAGATAATAAAAGAGTGATTTGTCTTAGGGAGGCAATAATATACGAGAAGTTACTTTCTGCTTACAAACATCAACCAACAATATTTCTTACTGGTAATGTGACCAGCCAACAGGTTGCAGGATTTAAACTAAAAGTAGAGAGTGTTGCACTGATGAGTTAAGGGTTCGAATCCACAAATGCTTCAACTTTTCTACATGGAAAAGAAGTCAGTCAACCCAAAAGAGCAACACAGAGCAACTTACTTACAAAACCACCTACAAACATGCTGACACAAAGTGGATGAAGGCGCTCACCTACACACAGCATCAGTGATGATGAGCCATTAGAGCACTTCACAAACATCATCCTGTAGAAGACACTTAACACAACTAGAGTCAAATCACTCAACCGGTTAGCGACCTACAGTTCTGCCCTGTGTACCAAACACAGAGTTTATCTGATCAGGTCGTAGAAGATGAGGGGGATTAAAGAGCCGTTCACATTATAACTTTAGAAAGTATAGTTTTAAAAATCTTTATTATATTAAGAGAAAAGCGGATTTCTCACTACAACTATAACGCTAAAGATACGATGACCGATGTTGTTGGAATAACTTTCCCGGCAATTTTTTTTCCAACTGATGAACGATAAACCATTGACAGCCAATCAAATCTATTCGAACTTCAAGTCTAGATGATCAAAAAAGATTTATTTTGGTAATTTGGCCTCCACAAGTTTTTTGGTTTAAAGCAAAAAAATCCTGCACACTTGCTGACTGAAAAATAATACAGCAGTGGTTCTCAACCCTTTGCAACTGAAGCTCCCCTAAACATCTCCTATCATTATCATGTACCCCCATGACCCCCAATGAGTGGAGACCCTAAAAACTAACTAATCTACTGTATATATATATATTCTATAGTTTGGTCTTGAGAGATAGTTAACCATTTTTCATGCTTTGTACTTTCAAACTACTTTTCATAACTTTCATTATTTGATGTATAACCCAAGCTTAAATGTACTTCTTTATGACTTTTATAAAACTGTATAAAGGACAGGTAGAAAACACGCACTTACATGGTCAAAACTGTTTCAGGATACTATAACAACTTTAAACAAAGGAAACATAAAGTAGCCAAGGATATGCGTACAGTGGGAGTTAGCCTTAAACTCAGCAAAACTAGTCTGATTGGTTCTGAACTGGCATTTTAATAGCTTAAACATTAGCTTACCTGCTAATAAGTTGTTTGATGTATCACAACACACTTACTAACTGCATTTGACAAGTTAGCCTTACTGTTGTGCTTAGAGCTGGGCAAATAAAATCGCCTGAGTGTCTCCTCAGTAAAGCTGGTTCGGCATTTACTACACAGAGCCGTATTTCACAAAGAAGCTAGGCAAAATCGCATAGAATATAGGAGGCGATTTCCCACAATTATGAACACGATTTTGCAATCTTTTTGGTGAAATTCAGCTTCTTTTAGTAAATGTTGATCCATCTGAAAGCATGTAATTGTGATTTACTACAAATCACCGAACCGGTTTTACTGAGGAGACACGCATTGAGAATAGGGATCGACCGATATGGATTTTTTTTGTGCCGATACCAATTTTTTTCCATCAGCCTTAGCCGATGACCGATACAGGCTGCCGATTTTCTTTAGCCGATATTTGGAGCCGATACTGCTTTTTCTCATTCAGTTTATATCATAAAAATGACACAATGATAAAACCAAATGTTACAACTCTTAATTTAAAAAAGGAACATTTACTGAACTATATTTAACAAATAGTAAGAAAAGGTGAGGTAGAACAAGTAAGAAAATTCAGTGCTGCTTAAAATACATAAATAAAATAATAATTACACCATTGCACACAATAGCAGCAACCAAGCAGCATAACAAGGGGAACACTTTACTTTATCCATGAAAGTAACCAACTATTTACAACCTATTTAATGCTTAGGTCTAAGTTTTAGTGCACTTAACTTAATCTCTTGTAGAGCAAATGTCTTTAATAAGAAGACAAGGAAAATGTTAACAGCAATACTGATCAAAAACAACTTAAGAATTCTGAATAACATGCCAATTGCCCCACTTCTGTACCTCACACACCCTAGTGCCCTATAATAAATGCGAGGGATAGTTAGTTTGCCTCAGCTCGCTTAAAACGCATAAAACTGAACAAATACATGAGGATTTGTGTACGGACTTCGGTCAGATAGTAGAGCGCGTGCACGTGGGAGAGGTGCAGTGAGAGAGACATGGATGAGAGAGTGCATGTATCTTTGCGCTCCCAGTGAACGGAAATGTTGACAAAACTTACAAAAAAAGACTTCTCCGGTCACATAAAAGTCATGTGTGAACTGTTTGGAACTAAGTGCTTTGGGTCGAATTTCTTATTTTCGCTGACGAAAATTCCGCGAAACTCCGCGTTAACAACCATAAACGTATGCAACCATGAACTGCGCTCTCCACAATGACGAGAAACTATCAGCAATGGATATAGATTTTTAGCCTTTTACTACTACATATATTTATGGAGATGAGAATTAAAAACCCACCCTGTCCAGCTATGATCAGCTGTTCGGCTGATCACATGACCTGCGTTCGCTTGCGGCATTATGAGCACGCGTCGCATCCAAACGTCAGACTGGTGGTCGCTGAATAAAACTCCTATTAATACCACGAAATCACGGAACAACGTCAGCATTATATAATCCTATGACCAGTGTTCGTAACAGCTGCCGTATGCATACGGTTAGCCTAAAAGCTATTTGAAGCTCCCTAAATACAATGGCAAGCAGTTTTATAGGCATTCGCGTTTTCCATTAGGACCACCAAACTTTCTTAGCTATGGTTGCACGCACATATAGAGCAACGTGTTTACACTTTCAAATATGGCAATATTTCAGTCAAACAGTTAAAAGATGCTTTGAAGTTTAAAACTTACCAGAGCAGTCTTTGAGCGCTCCGCTCTGCTAGTGGGGGGAGGGGCAATGCACGGGCTGCAGGCAGCAACACAGAGCTGCCTGTGGGCGCCTGTCTGTAATTAATGCCGGGGAAATGCCGATACACCTAAAACCTGCTAAAATCGGCCCGATGTATCGGCCGGCCGATATATCGGCCGATCACTAATTGAGAATCGGAGAATCGCAGGCGAGTTTTTTTTGCCCAGCTCTAGTTCTCAAACGTACTGTGCCACGGAAACTTGTCTGTATCCATGGACAGGATGATGATGCTGTTAATTTAACTCTGATTGGCCAAAAGACTCCAGGAGCTGTACCAAATATATTTTAGGGGAAAAGACGGCTCGAGAAGCCTATGGTCTCACCTCAATCTGGTCTAACCATTTCTAATTCTTGAGACCTTTATTGTCTTGCCGACCGACCCGCTGTGCCCAACAAAACTAAACCTGTCTTGATCCACATTGAATAGTCATATCAACAACAGTAACATATTTTTTCAAGCCTTTGATACACAGCAGCTGTCAGACTAAAAAAAACACTGTGAGAATCTTACAGGTATCTGCCAAAGATAAAAAATCATCAACCATACCTGCCCTACAGACTCAAACAAGACACATATTAGTTTTCAAGTTCATTATTGAACTAAAATGGCCTTGAATGTAAATTCTAAGACCATAAATACAAGTAACTAGATCACCTGATCTCTTGTGACAAGATAAGAGAAGTCTCTCACTCATAAAACAGCCTAGAAACACCTCACACAAATCCCTAAGGACATCCAGCGGAAATGAAAGCTGCAGAAATTAAATCAGTCTGCAGTCAATTTCGCGCCTGATTTCCATTTCAAGCCCATCATCTATGCAGGATTGTGTATTAGACGGAGACCTGCTGCTGTTTACAGGTGCTCAAGAATAACACATGACAGTCACGGCACTTACTTTCCTGTAGACCAGCATGTTAGGAGCCTCATCAGTAACACCATTGCTGCTCGGACCGCATGTGCTCGGCTGTGCCATCACTAAAACAGAAGAGCAAGACCTCCTGCAGGACACTCCTACAAACAGACAGAGAGAGATAACAGCACAATATGTGTCTGCATGTCATAATATAAGAGAAAATCAATGTGCCTTGACTTAAAGGTAGTGTGCACGATTTTGAAAAATGCTAACTTAAGCCTACTAGCACTGAAATCACAATCCCACCCTCAATAAAGCACAATTTCTGTTGTGCAGACGTAGTAGATTGCTTGTAATTTTAAAAATGTAAATACTGTTACGCTTATTCGTAAAGGTACACAAACTACAATGTTCTGATTTAAATAGAGTAGGGATGGGACGATTACCAGTTAACAATTAACCACGATAAAATGTCCTGACGGTTAGTATTATCGTTTAAAATTGAATTATCATTACAACCGTGTTCGTTTGATTACGTGATTTTGAAAACTCACGGTAAATCCTATCTAGCCAGAATCAGTTTGACGCAGGCGCGCACATGCAACATAGTTTTGCACAAGAAGGCATGGCGATTTTTCAGCCATCCAAGAGGACAAAATCTGAGGTGTGGTTGTATTTTGGCTATTATAGGGGCCCTGACGGCAATTTAATCGAGGATGGGCACCCTGTCTGCAGAACTTGCAAGAGAAATGTCGCTGCAAAAGGGGGAAATATGTCAAATCTGCTAAAAATATTGATTAGAGATTAAATATTTCATTATCTCACTTGTAATTAACGCAAAGCTATTACGAAGAAAAGTTTTACAGCAAGTGGCTTTGAGCCATGACGAACAAACATGTTCAATTAAGGGTGACATTTAAGGGATAATGTATTGTATTCATTCATGGTAAACTTATTACACAGGCATGAACAGGGTGCGCAGTGGTACACAAAAACAAGTTTACAGAGGAGAACAAAAATTGCATTCTTCTAATTATTTTTTTTTTGTTCGAGGGCAATAATTGGTTATAAATGTATTGGTCCTATTCCTTTCACAGAGGACATTTATTTATAAAAATTATGAATGTGATGATAAATTACAATATACACTAATGACACCTGGCCGATAACTATTCTAAATCGCACAGCCGATATTATGCACAGCTATTTCATGTACTACAGCTTTTGATCACAAAGTCCTTATCGATTAAACTTTTAACCAACATAACTAAAAATGTTTCTGTATCAAATCACATACACTGCCTTTAATCTCTCTGTTAAGTGTACTGTAGATACTTTATGAGGCAGTTTCCAAGACAGGGTTTATTCTAGTAGTCCAAGACTAAAACGCATGTTTGAGCTGCCTACATTTAAAAACAACTTGCACGGACATTTCTTAAAGCGTAACTAAACCCCTGGTCAGAGCCTGACTCCGCCCACTGGCAATATTTGAAAAATGCAAGAAAAGTGGGAAGATCCCAACGGAGATAGAGGGGACGAACTAAGCTCGTACCAAGTGTGTGGTGAGATCGTAACAAGGGCGTGGTGAGCTTAAACCTGCTTACGTCACGAGTCATTTTTTGGACCCAACACCCAATAGGAAAATTCAACTGCAGTAGCCACCGTTCAACCTGAAGAGGGCAGCACTCAGACGTTTTTACACCATATATTGCAGTATTGAAACACTTTATATCCAAATGGCAAAAAAGTTACTAAAATAAATGAACAGCACTAATAAAGCATCATTCTTACAGATCATTAACTAAAAAAAGTTGGTTTAGGGTTTAGTTACTCTTTAACAAGTTCTACAGATGCACATCACTATTGTTTTTTGTAAGGGCTTGTTTGTAAAAACTCCTTAAATGTCTTTATATAACTAATGCCTAGTCCTGGATTAATTTAAACCGGGAAACATCCCCAATATATATAACTGCTTTATTCTGTTATTTAACTTGTGTGTTTTCTGGTTATTCTTTTATTTTATTTCTATAACTTAATATTTTACACTATATATACTTTGCTTTATTTTTACTTTTTTATTTACTTTTATTTGTACACAACCAAGCTGCAAATGTTTTGCCAATACAAATGTACAGTTTTTGTCATGCTAAAAAAAGCACACTTAAATTGACATTAATAGAGCTGTCATACATTAGTGATAATAACATCTGGACAAATACCTTTAAAAACATTACTGCAGTATTGAATCTCTCACAATACAACAACATACTGACACCGAGTCCTTCACAAGACACAAGAAAGTAAAAGCAAACAAACAGCTCGATATTCGTGATGAATCTGAGGTGATTTCTGAAGAAGATCTTTGGATCTGAAGCTGTCGGACTGATGAGGATGAAATGAAGGTGTTTAAGGATTTCATCCCGTATGCGTCGAATAAAAGCGTAATTTACCTCACACAATATCGCGCGCGACGCTCCTCTCTCCGCGTTTAGTCGCGCAGGACAGTTTGTCAGCTGGGAGTCGAGGGAAATTGGTGATTATTCATTGGTAAGAATGAGTATTTACCCCTCGGTATGACAACTAGTGATGTGCCATCCTCCAGTGAGCGGCTGCGCGCAAATCTCACAACTAGAGCGTGAACGCGCAGCGGTCCGCGGCCAATCAAAGGCGCGCTCATGCTGTCAAGACCCGCCGCAGTTTTTGTCGCCATACACACAGTAGGCTATGTTTAATAATTCACTTTAAATCTAGCATCAATAAAAACTCTATTGGGTCACAATATGGCCGTTTTTTCTGCACTTTAAACATTGCATTTAAAGAGAATTTATAAATAATTGATGTGGACTAACCCTATTAGAAGATCGGAGGAAAATCACAGTTTAAAAAATCTGATTAAATTTATTCTAATAATTTTTTTTTTTTTTATACTAAATTAAAAACATTTTTACATAGGCTAGCTCATGCATTAGTCATCTGTCAGTTGATGATTTACATGAAAACTCTTCTACAAATGAACTTTAAAAGCTTGTATACAGTATAAGTGCTCATTAATCTCAAGTATAATGACAAGCTTTTAAAGTTTATAGGATTTCCAGGGGTTGTAAATACATATAGTCAGCATCAACTTTACTTACAGAGCACAGATCTGCTGTATCACATCATACAGACTCTCTCACATCTCAATAACATTCAATCATTCCTTCATTTTATGTTAGGATCTCATTAGCTAAAGACTGAAGTTAGTCAAAATCTGTCTGTTGTGTTAAGATACAACATCAATTATCCATTATCATCAGATCAATGAGTGATACATGATAGTTATTATTAAATATATACATTCAGAGAGAAGACTTTTTTGCGCTCTTTTGTAAGTAAGAGAAGTTTAAAGTTGTTTTTTATAGACCAGAGGGTCTCCAACTTTTTTTTAAACAACGGCTACCATGACGGATAAAACAATCTGAAGGGCTACTTTTTGATAGAGTCTACTAAAAAAAATGATTTCACTTGATATTTTTGTTTAATCATTCCTTAAAATGTGAACATACATAAAAGAAGCTAAGCTAATATAAAAAAATAATAAAGAAATATTAAAATTAAAGCTATTAATAGAATGTGCTTTGGTGGGCAACTCACAGACTTCTTGGAGACCACCGATATAGACAGAAACCTTTCACAGTCAGCAGTATGGATTAATACTTGTATTGAACAAACCTTGTCCTATACAGACAGTTTAACTTACAGGTACTGAGATATAGACCTTGTGACAACTAGCCCCATTCTCCAGCTCAAGAGAATCTGATGATGAAGGTCACAGAGGTTATTTCTCTAATAAAGACAAACTTATTATGCACAAACACAAAGCTCGACCCCGCAGAGCTGCCACATGTCACAAGTGTGTCTCTAGGTAACCATCACACCTCACCTTAGCTGTCTCATGAAGAAGCATTACTCCTATTGTGAACCATATGGCACTTTGACCTCACGCTGGTCTCCATCAGTCCCTCTGGTCCAGGATGAATCTTTATAACTTACACAGAGCCACTGGAAATGATCTCACACTGCTTTGAATAACAACATCCGAGCGAGCGGGAGAAATGCCAGAGTTTGACTTGAGGAACATCAGCTGATGACCTTTACTCTGAGTATTATTATCATCAGAGACCACCGCTTCATAAACCTTAGATATGATGTTACTGCAGAATCATTCTGTTCAAGTTGATTTCATCTGAAGACTTTCAGACAGATTTAATAAAGGTGTATGATGATTAATTCAGCAGATGGGATAAGATCACTGGTTTTATTAAGTGTCTGACAAAAACTGATGCTCTGATGAGAACAGAAGAGACAGATATCTGTTAATATTTATATTGTCATTATTGACCATGGAGGAAAATATGTCCAGCTCTTTATTCAAGAAAACATTTGAATTATTTTGCCTAAAATGAAAACAAGTCTTATGACAATTACTGTGTATGGCACTATTAATATAGATTTTTATATATATATTTTAAAGAAACCTTAGTCTGGAAAGAAACTCACTAACATACAGAAATCTTTACTGAAAAACATCTCTGCTGCACTATGATCAGACACAATGAGGCGATGAATCTTAAAGAAACTTCCTTTTATTATACAAAGACAGAATTCCTGTAACATTGAGCCGTCCTGTGGTTAGAGTTTATTTTGGTCCCAGCATGTCCTGGGGCCGAACCCACTGATCAAACTGCTCTTCTGTCAGGAAGCCCAATTTAATGGCTGTAGCCTTCAGCGTCGAACCATCTTTATGTGCCGTCTTTGCGATAGCGGCAGCTTTATCATAACCTGCAAAAAGAGAAGCCACATACAGTAAAAAACAACATGTGACTGTACGAAACATCATCATGTGTGTCATGAACAAAGTCAAAACATTCACCAACAATACAAAACACAACAACAGAGTCACATCTATCTGATGGATTTCTGTGCTTGTTCATAGCAGAAAGCCATGAGGCAGACTAAATGATAAAGATGTATTTTAAGATGTGTATTTTTTGGCTGAAATAATCCTTTAACTTGACCATGACCCACATTTGCACTAAATAACTACAGAGAACAATGTTTCTTAAACGGTCTCAGATGTTTCTTTATAGCAGTACAACAGATGCAGTACCTGCTTCACAAAACAAAAATAAACCTGAAACAGCTGGAATTTATATCAAATCAAATGTTCCTCTCACACAAACCCACACACACACACACACACAAACCCACACACACACACACACACACACTGCCCTCTGCTGTCTGTTACCTATATGAGGATTCAGAGCGGTGACCAGCATCAGTGATTCATTCATGAGTTTGTTGATTCGTTCAGTATTGGCCTCGATTCCAACAACACAGTTATTAGTGAATGAAACACAGGCGTCGCCCAACAGCCTGGCAGAGTTCAGCACATTTTTAATCTGCCAGAGAGGAAGAAAAAGATAAAAAGTGTTCACATCCAGAAAACATCTCATCAGTGAATCGTTTGCGTCACTGCTCAAAGAGTCATGTGACCAGTGCATGAATCTTCTGAAGTGAATCTTATAGCTAAACGAACAGAAACATTTTGTACTCACTATCATTGGTTTGAAAACATTGAGTTCAAAGTGTCCATTGCTTCCTCCGATAGTAACGGCCACATGATTTCCCATCACCTGAGCGGCTACCATAGTCATGGCCTCACACTGGGTGGGGTTCACTTTACCTGTACAACAAACAACCATCAGTTTCCATTCCTGACAAAGACAAGAGTGCAGAAAGATAAACAGAGAGACGTATATTGTGTGTCTGTGTTGCATTTTAAAGGGGTCAGAGGAGTGTACACAAAAAAAACATAAAATCATAAAATGTTGATGTATGACACCATCAAAAATCTAAAACAAACCTGAGTCTCTGA
The DNA here is from genome assembly GCF_030506205.2 of Paramisgurnus dabryanus. Lineage (NCBI taxonomy): Eukaryota > Metazoa > Chordata > Actinopteri > Cypriniformes > Cobitidae > Paramisgurnus > Paramisgurnus dabryanus. Next base: position 38,168,617 of record NC_133337.1, on the reverse strand, counting down.
TTGGCTGGCAGTGATGTCTCACCTGGCATTATACTTGATCCAGGTTCATTCTCAGGCAGGATCAACTCGCCGAGACCCGAGCGAGGTCCAGAGCCCAAAAAGCGAATGTCATTGGCAATCTTCATCATGCTCACGGCGACGGTGTTGAGAGAGCCACTCAGCTCCACTAAAGCATCATGGGCCGCCAGAGCTTCAAATTTATTGGCCGCAGTCACAAAAGGCAGACCTATGAAAGACCACAGGAGGGCAGCAATGAGCGGCTACTGAATGTCTTATATTCTGCACTCAAACTGGCACATACTTTAATGCTGACCTGTCAGTGCGGACACTTTATCGGCCACTTTCTCAGCAAACCCGATGCGCGTGTTGAGTCCGGTGCCGACCGCGGTGCCTCCAGCTGCCAGCTCATAAACACGGGGCATAGAGGCTTTCACTCGTTCAATACTGTACTTCACCTGCTGGACGTAACCTCCAAACTCCTGCTCACACAAATATACCAGAAATTGCTGATTTGGTTTCTTTATTAAATAAAAGCACAACATTTTTTAGTAGTAAAGTGTGAGTGCAACAAGGATGTGGTTCCAGTATTGACTCTTCAGAAATGATTCACACAGCATTAAGAAACCGTAGAGAAACACTTGTACCTGTCCGAGAGTGAGCGGGACGGCGTCCTGCGTGTGTGTGCGGCCGATTTTAATGATGTCATTAAATTGCTGGGCTTTGGCAGCAAGCACGTCGTGCAGCACCTGAAGACCTGGCAGAAGAACCTCGTGGACTTCTTTAGCTGCAGCGATGTGCATGGCAGTGGGGAACGTATCATTAGAGCTCTGAAATAAACAAAACAACAGACAACATCACACACACTTAACCAGTGGAGTTATTTTAGGATTGGGCAATATGACAAAGTATACGAAACAAAATGTGTCTACAAGTATAGTATATTTCAATGTTAGTGTTTTAAATGTGTGCGTGCGTGCAGTGACCTGGCTCTTGTTGACGTGATCATTTGGATGAACAGGGTCTTTGCTACCCAGTTTTCCTCCGAGTATCTCAATGGCTCTGTTGCTGATCACCTCATTGACGTTCATGTTGGTCTGAGTTCCAGATCCTGTTTGCCAGACCACCAGTGGGAAATGATCATCCAGCTTCCCAGCAGACACCTGGAACCCAAACACAACACCTGAGCAACACTGGAGCCCACATTACACATGAACTGAATCTGGCTTTAATATACAGTAGTCATCATCACAGTCATGATAATTTCCTTAACTGTCATGAAAACACAGCAACTAACACACAACAGCTCTCACATGATTCAACTGTTCTAATGTATTTAACAGATAATAAACTTACAGACAAACTAGCTGCAGTAAAAGTCAAACATAAGAGAAATCACCTCATCGGCAGCTGTCATGATAGCTTGTGCAATCTTTGGGTCCAAACCATAATCTTTATTTACTTCTGCTGCAGCTTTCTTTAAAATTCCAAAGGCTTTGATCACCTGAACCTACAGAGAGAGGAAATCATTACAATCATTACACTGCACAGAACTTTAAAGAGCCCAGACCCATGTGATCTAGAACATTACAGCGTGTGATGATGTGATCTAGAACTCACTGGCATTCTTTCTGTTGCTCCTCCGATCTTGAAGTTCATTGTTGATCTGACGGTTTGAGCTCCATAATATTTATCAGAAGGAACTTTGAGCTCTCCGAATGTGTCTCTCTCAATCCTGTATGACTGTGAACTAGCCTGAAAAACACACAATCATCACAATTACTATCTGATATACATGATTACAGTTTTCTTCACTTTTTACAGATGAATACTCGCAAAGATTTCAAGACAAATAACCAGAAAGTAAAAAGCCTACTAACGGTGATGTTTCTCAATCACACCGTTAAGTATCTAACGTTACGACTTAGAATTAGCGACAGCGGATGCACGTGTGTGTTTAAACGGCTATGAAGCACGTGCATGATTATACTGTAGAAGATATTTAATATCTGACAGCTGTAAACATGAAGGTCATGCGTCGGCCTCCAGGCTACTTTGACTGAACACTGCAATAACAGTTAGATTTTCTACCATTCTGAGTGGGTTCAGCAGCACGCCTGGCACCGTGCTGATGTTCCGGACGGTGATGGATCTCTGCACGGCTCTGAGGTTCGACAGACTCGCGCTGAAGCGCTGCAGGTTTCGTGAGGAGCGATACATGGCGACCGGGGGCGGAACTGATGTTCACCAACCAGAGCCGAGAATCAGGGGGCGGACACATATGAGTGAAACACAACACGCGAGAGAAGAGCCCGAGGCCACCGGCTGGTCTGTTGTTACAGGGACATAATTACCGGTGACACCTTTAGGAATTAAACGTCTTTGCGTTTTTAATAGCTCTGCCGTCGTTTTATTTGTCAGGTATCATTTTGTGTTTGTTTTAATCTACTTTTATGTATTATTGTATGAAAAGCTGCTGTAAATCTGCCACATGTAATTTAGAGCTTGATTTATAAAAAGAGGACTCGCCTTCTAACTTACTCAACAAAGACTTAAGTTGAGTACACTTAAGCATTTCTGTAAATTCCACATTCAACGATTTGGGTTGGTTAGGTGCTAACAAAGACTTGTTTCCTGTTAAAACCAACTTACATGTTTTACAAACTATAACCACTAGATGACGACAACATACACACATAGAAATTCTAGATTCAGAACACTGAGCTCAGCTTCCGTAGTGACTTTAATGCCAGAAAGTGTTACAGGCCTGAAAAATACTGCATTGACCTTTCAGTTTATTTGACAAAAAACTTTTTTAAGAACAACAGTTTCCCAATTTATTTTTTGTTTATATATATACACACATATATACACTCTAAAAACAAACGGTGCTATATAGCACCAAAAGTGGTTCTTTGCTCGTAATCATAGAAGAACCATTTTAAGTGCCATATAGCACCAGTGAAGCACCTGTGTAGAACCATATAGTGCTTTGTAGAACCATATGTGGTGCTATAGTGGTGCTATATGGCCCCTATATGGTTCTACACAGGTGCTACACAGGTGCTTCACCGGTGCTATATGGCACTAAAAATGGTTCTTCTATTGTTACGATTCAAATCAACAGTTTTGGTGCTATATAGCACCGTTTGTTTTTTTAGAGTGTATACACACACACACACACACACACAATACTGTAACTGTTGGTGGCACCTGGGGGTCAATTAAATACATACAGCTACAACAAATACATATATGGCCTACATATAGGATCTAATAAATGTGGTATTTAAATGGTGACGATGTAAAACAGCACAGTATTTCAGAAACAACAATAGTAAAATCAAAAAAACACTGGAAATTATTCTTTGTGATAAAAATATTATTTTTTTATTATTAATGGCTCTTAAAGCAAAGTGTTACATGGTCCTTCATTTCCCTGCTGAAAAAAACAATAAAAAATCAAATTCTAATGGACCATTAAAATGTTGTGTGTTTTGGGCTATATTCCATTAGAACCAATAAAATTCCCAAATAAAACCAAAAGAATTTATGTGATAGTGTCTATTGTTTTTTTAGCAGGGCTGTAATTAACTTCTGATAAAATCGTCTGCTAGACGAATAAATGTGACACTTAAATTATTTTTATTTTAGTGATTTCCTGTTTTCTGTATAAAATCATCTTACGTAATGAAAAATATAAAACATTCTGTGAAAAAATATTTTCTTGATATTGTTATTTTTTATATACATTAATGTTCTTACAAATAAAGTCTAAACTGTTGTTTTTAAGACAAAGTATTTATTTGATTTTAAATGAATGATTGAAATTGACGACAAAGATCAAACTGTAGCTAGGAACAGTCATTGAGAAAAGACAGCGAATCATGTCAAACATCAGCTGTCACCACATGAGAGAAAGAAGATTATATCTGTTCACCTACATTAACGTTTCCTATTCGTGTTTGAGTGATTAGTTAGTATTAAGTTAGTCTTTCCTCGTTGTAAATGAATTGTGTATTTGAATGTTTATCACCTGCTAATTGAAACCTGCCTGTGATCAATAGCGCCTAACGATTCTGATAAGAGTTATCAGTCTTTTTCTGACTTATTGATTATACTTTCTTATCAAAGGACTGAGTATCAAATGACGACATTATGCAAAAACACTATCTTACATTTAAATTGCTACTGATTTTTAAATAGGAAAATACGTTTAAGATTAATATAATTGTTGGAAAAGAGTAAAGTTCGTGATTATTGATATCAAATAGCCAAATAACAAAAAAAAAAAACTTCTGCGATTCTTGTAAAATAAAGCGGTTTTTTTCTCTCTCATTGTTGTTAAATGTGAGTTTTTTTTCTCTTTTATTGTGGTTAAATGTGAGATTTTTTTCTCTCACTGTTGGTAAATGTGAGGTTTTTTCTCTCTCATTGTTGTTCAATGTGAGTTTTTTTCTCTTTAATTGTAGTTAAATGTGAGTTTTTTTCTCTTTAATTGTTGTTCAATGTGAGTTTTTTCTCTTTAAATGTTGTTCAATGTGAGTTTTTTCTCTTTAAATGTAATTAAATGTGAGGTTTTTTCTCTAATTGTAGTTAAATGTGAGTTTTTTTCTCTCTCATTGTTGTTCAATGTGAGTTTTTTTCTCTTTAATTGTTGTTCAATGTGAGTTTTTTCTCTTTAAATGTAATTAAATGTGAGGTTTTTTCTCTAATTGTTGTTAAATGTTAGTTGTTTTTTTCTCGTCAGGAATCGCTTGTTTCTGTGCGCGCGCTGGATGTGCGGCGCCAACAGTGACAGCGGATCAATTAACGGCAATGATTGTCAAAGCTCAAATATTAGCCGATCCTAGATCAGTCTTTCATGTATGAAATGGCTTCATCTCCCCCTCTGATAAATGCAAAGTGATATTAGATCTTATCTGTGTAAGATCTACGACCCACTTGAATCTGTCACATGAGTAGATCAGTTCATGGTGACCCAGATCAACAATCCAACACAATTAAATGTCATTCAATGAAATAAATACGAACATGTTGACATGAATGATTGGGCATCATTATAAAACAACAACTCATAATGTCACAATATTTCCAAATGTGCACAAATTATTACACCAATTGTGTGCATATAAAGCCGACAATTGTTGTTGTTCTGTCGACATAAGACTTTATTTTAATCTTCTATTGATGGAGGCCTGTTGCTTAATTAATGTTCTGTAGACTGAACACTGAAAAAAAGACTTGTGGAAAGCGGTTGCACATGACTGAATAATGTTTTCTTAATATGAAATTAACATTAATTAACATTAATTTCATTTTAAGAAAACTTCATTCAATCATGTGCTACCGGTGATTTATTTTTATCTTTTGCTCGTTCGGCTCAGCACACATACACTGATAAAATCGTGAAATCGCATCCAAATAGAAATGAACCTAAAGACTAAAAACCCGACAGAATTTAACGTTAATTTAATTGTAAATTTAATCATTAACAATTCGAGAAAACGAGCTATTCAATGTTAGCCATAACATTTATTTAAACCCTTTGATAAAATGAAAACGAATGAATAAATAACAGCATAAGAATTATGATGCGCTTGTATCCTGACACTGAAACAATACAGCGCGCCTGTCTTCACGTCCAGGTGCATCCAGACTTTCTCCAGGTTTCGTTATCATCTTCATCTCATTCTTCATCGAGAACCAATCAGAGCTCGTGTACCTGCAGGAAGTTTGACCCGTTATTTCCCTCCCTCACAGGACACAACCTCCCTCACCAACAACCTCATCGCGCAACCTGACAAACTACATGGAAGCAGAAGTACCGGCGAGGTCTGCAGAGAAACTTCATCACTACTGACATCAGTTTATTGAGCTGAAATTCACCCGACATGCAGTTCCATCACGCGAACGCGCCTCTTTACGCACCAACGCCCGCGCCGTCGGTTCACCCGACGCCTTTCTACATTGAGGACATTCTGGGCAGAAACGGGTCCGCGTCCAGCCCGGCCGTGCCGACCCCGACACTACCGTCTCCAAACTCATCTTTCACAAGTCTGATACCCTCTTATCGGACCCCAATCTACGAGCCCACGCCGATCCACCCGGTTTTGTCGCCGCACGCTCTGACGGCTACGTACGCGTCCATCTACCCGTTCCAGCGCTCCGTGGGCGACTTTACCCACGCGCTGATCCGACACGACCCACTGGGTGAGATCTTTATTTACTTGTCATCTAAACTTTTATTTTCACCAACTGTTTGACATCAACACATTCTGTCATCGCCGTGGATTTCACCGGTGAATGAGTTCAGGTGTGACTGGAGGGTGGCACATAAAAAATGACCCAAATACATAAATAATGATCAGATCAATACGTCATGATTTTACATTATTTTAACTCGTCAAAATGTAAGCATTTAGGCCCACTTTTTTATAGGTAGGAATTCAGTACTAATCAAGATTTATTATAGCTAATCTAAATCACTTTCCATTAATAAAACTTTTTTTTTTTTTATTGCAGTGTAGCCCTTTAAGTCAATATTTAAATAGTTATTTAGTTTTAACAGATACATTTTCACATTTTGTTCACTTAGTGTGTGTGGTGAAACGATTTGTAAAACGGTGTCGAAATGATTTGACAAAAAAAGCAGAGCTATATGAGGTCTGTTTACCAACAGCTCATGTGGTTAATAATATCAACCAGACTGACCTGAAGAGGAAGCTCTTCTATATTTCGAAACTGCAGTTCAAAGCGCATTACTGTGGCTCTGATACTACATATTAAAATGAGAAGAAAGCAAAAATTAATTGAGAAGACAACATTCCAGGAAACGTCTTTAACACACACACATACACACAGATGGGTGAGTTGGAGGTTAAAAGCTCTGTTTCATATGTGTTGTGTTAACAGAAGTGTTGGTCTGAGGTTCAAACTGCCTGTGTTCAGCAAGCCCTGACCCTTTCCGTTCATTCCGGAAATCTTGAGCTCTCGATAGGAGTAAATGTGCTTTCAGAAGCTGTGAGATGTTTTCCTGGAGCAGGACTCGTGCACACTGCTGATTATTTTATCCACATCCTCAATACACACATATTCAGGAAACACTCGACTTCTGATAGCCGGGATCCGTTTTTTACAGATTGTTCGTTTCCCTTCAATGGGCTGAACCCTATAACATATGAAACACCTCGTGCACCTTCATCTAAAAAAGAAAATGTTTCTGAACTGAATCAAATGAATTGTTAAATCCGCTATAGTTTTATATAACCAAAACAAATGCATTCCTATTAGCTCATTACACACACACACACACACACACACACACACACACACACACACACACACACACACACACACACACACACACACACACACACACACACACACACACACACACACACAGTAAAAAGTTTTTTTACAGTGCACACACACTTAAAACATTTTTTAACTAGCCTACATATTTACATTTATTTATTTAGCAGCAACATTGAACATTATCTCAAGTAGAGTTGAATCTAGAAAAGGTGAACAAGATAGCAACTAGTGTTAGGCGGCTGAGAAATAACATCTTATACAATTATAATTAAACACATATTTAACAACTAGATCCAAAAAGATTTTTCTTGTAGTTTACAGGAGATAAACTTTGATCAGCTCGAGCGCTGACAGACTGACCTCTGAAAGCTTTTAATAAGATTGTTTTCTAAAAGAGGATAAATCGCAGTTTCCTATGTGTTTAGTGAGTGGATTGGACGGATGTTCGACCCATTCACCAGATTAACCAACAGGAAACACATTGACGGAAATTTTGCCATAGTCCTTCTGCTCATAAAGTCAAACTTTCAGCGGATGTGAATGCTGACAGACGCGCTTGTAAAGAGATTCAGTTCATATACAACACATTTTACTATCAACACGCAACACTAAATGATCACTGCTCAATGTCAACCATTTCTCATTTATACACAAATTGACATTCCTCTCTCTATATATATAGGCTACTGTATTGTCTATTTTTAGGATTCATTTATTTAATAATATAGAGGATTAATATGTTTTGTATACTGCATATTGTCTTGTAAAGTAATGATTGTTTTTTTGTTGTTGTTGTTTTTTAGGTAAACCTCTGATGTGGACGCCGTTTATTCAGCGACCCCTTCATAAGCGTAAAGGTGGTCAGGTTCGCTTCTCTAATGATCAAACCATTGAGCTGGAAAAGAAGTTTGAGACGCAGAAGTATCTGTCACCACCCGAGAGAAAAAGACTCGCTAAAATCCTACAACTCAGCGAGAGACAGGTGCGCATTTCTAGAACATTTTACATGCATTTATTCATAATTATAATAATAATAAACAACAACAACAACAACAAAAAATAGGCTATATTAGATATATTTATTCATAAAACTATATAAATTGTACGTCAGATGTTTTATTTTGTTGTCATTAAATCTAAATTCATTTTTATTCAAATGGTCTGCAGGTGAAAACCTGGTTTCAGAACCGCCGGGCGAAGTGGAGGCGACTAAAACAGGTGAGAAAATCTTCACTAAACTAAAACGAACTAACAATAAAATATATTTAAAAAGAAATTTAAAAATGTTTAATGGTTAAAAACGAATTTTTTATGAAATAATAATAATAATAATAACCATAATAATATAAAAATAACAACAACAATAATAATGATTTTTTTTATAAGTTGTTGTTATTGCATATTAATATATTATTATTATTATTATTATAACTGTAATTGCTGACATTTTCTGTGGGTTCTACCTTAATAACAGCTAATCATAGTGGAAAAAACAATAAAAATGTAATTTCTGTAAAGTTGCGTTGCAACAATGCAGTATTGTAAAAAGGGCTATAAAAATAAACTTAAATGTAATAAAAAATACGCAAATTATTCTAACTGAAATATTCTAGTAATGTAAAGCATTTTCGTTTTAGGCATCTTTTAAAATATGGGAGCTAAAAATGCTGTGTTGTTTTAACTCATGGTTGGCTCAGATAAGGACATTTTCAAGATTAATTTAATTTAATTCGTCAGTAGCCTACTTTACTCAACCGTGACATGAAACAACCCAGAATGTTGCAGGGTTGAATGTTTAGAATAAGCTATCTGCAATGTAAAATAAATAAAGTTTCATTATTGTAAATAGCTGTGGCTTTTGCGAATTTAACGATTTTTTTAATTTTCTGTGGGAAAATCAGAAACAAAAATAATATATATATATAAATATGAGTTTTCTTTCTGGTTAAATAAAGATAATATATATATTTAAAAAAGCGCTCGGGTAATGAACACAAGACAAATGTCTGATGTTGTTTAGCGTTGTTGTTGAGATCAGTAAAAAAGTAAACTGAAGTTTGATGGTTTGTATTGAAACAGGAGAATCCATCGAGCGTCAAGAGAGATCTACAGGACCGAGGAGCTGAGAGAAACACTGACAGATCGAGTCCAGACGCCACGCGCAAGCGCAGTGAGCTCGATTCAGACGTGTCTGATGATTCGGATCAGGAGCTGGATATTGAAGAAGACACAGATTTCTCAATAAACCCATAATGATGACATTCATCACCAGCGCTGTAAATACTGTAGTATATTGTACATTTGCCGAGACTGTAGCAAGAAATAAATTAATGTAGAAGATTATCCTTAAACTATCATTGTCAAACTGTGATGATAAATGTATATCTAGTGTGTTTAGTGTCTTTTGTGCTGTGTAAATATTTTTATTCAATAAACAATATTTTGAGGATATCAAATGAGCATACACATTTCTGGCTTCAGTTTTGCATAACAAAACTTCATATTTCATACAGAAAGTGTCAAGTAAATAATCAACATGATGACAAGCGTGTGTCAACAGATTGTGTTTATCTGTGATGATCATTTGTTAGTGATTCATACTCCTTTATCTTTCATTTACGTGAAAGAATTCTTTTGACAATCATCTTAAAGCCGATTATCGGTTAGTCATTAAAATCAATGAAACTCTATATCACTTCCCGAATGAAACAATCATCTTTACAAAGAGCCCAAACTTTAACTCTCCCCTTACACTGACTGTAGTTTAAACTTCAAATGGGTTATCTCTTAAAACAAGACAAACAGCCTGAACGTTTGAGCTCATCATGAAGTTAATGATTGTAAAAACAGAAAGGAAGGTGGAGATGAATGACTGGCTTCTGTTCATATGCGAGTTCAACAGCCTTACAGCTCGTGAGAGTTTCCAAAACCAACACCATGAGTATCGATTTCAGCTGAATTGAGAAATGCTTCACAAATCCTGAGTGGAAAAAAACATCATGTGAACTCACAGCACAACGACTGTACGCACTTCCAAAGTGCCAAATCTTCAGCTTTAATCTGATTCACACAGGTTTCACATACTGTGTACATATACACACACCGTCAATTATTTTCTAAATATAACTTTTAATTGTACACTAGCTTATTCAGAGAAAGATCAAAGATAGTCCTGCTCGAAAGAAAGAAAAGTGGTGATTGAGATCTCAATGTCTTCACCGTATCTCAACAATCTCTTAAAGATACCAAATGATCTGAATCACTAAATTCATACCGTATGGCTATACTGAAATCATATCAGAAGAAATGTCTCTCTCATCTCCTGACCTTATCACACAAACATTGTAATACATCCCCATCAGTTAGTCAGCTGAATATAGGTCATATAAACCAGTTCTGCGGTCTAAAGTGGTCTTTCCTCACACAACCGTACTGTGACATCTGGAGAAAAACTATTTATGATCTTATTCTGTCTACCTGTGTTTAGATAAGTCATTATTTTACGGCCCGGCCGGTGAGGCAGAAAATGTGCCTGACGGTGATATAAAGGCTCCATCTCCACATGAATTAGGCCTAATTGAAAAGCAAATAACACACTTGAGTGAACAATAAACTCTGAGTGATATTTTCCTGAGCTAACAGAGGAATCTGAACGGTTCACCCGTCATGTCACCAGACACAGAGAGAGAGAGAGAGAGAGAGAGAGAGAGACACACGCTCACTAAAGGCCAAAAGTGCCGCTCGTCACTGAAGGTTTGACAACAACTGCTCAAATATTGACACATCAGCCAAAAAACTGAAGCTGAAATCACTCGCTGATAGTTTAATTGACAACAGATCTTCAATTAGTTAAGATGTTTAAAACCAGTGCGTGTGTGTGTGTGTCTGTGTGTATCCTTCCTCACGCTTTAAATCTCCAATCAGTCTTGTCTATGATGGCACAGACTTCTGGGCACTTAATGGTTGTTTGTTCCTTTTTGGTGGAGCGATGAAAGTGCTCGGCAGAACCTTCACACTGCTTTAATGTGCGCTCATGAACGGAGGGGGGAGAGACACTGGCTTGATTTATTTGTCTCCTAACTAAAGGATGTTAGTCAGATGTGATAACAAGGTTTCCATTAAAGATTATGGACCAGTGATTAGCCCTTTCTAAAGCAATTAGTCTCTCTCTCTAACCCTAATAATAATCTTTGGGTATCTATAGACACAACAGTGGGTGTTAACTACAGGGAAATGTTCAGTGTTTTTTTTCTTTAATCACACACTGGCCTGTTAGTTTAGCAGTAATATCAGCTGTAATGATTACTGTAAATCTCCTCAAATTAACCCTAACCAATGAAATCATCACATTATAGTTTCTGGATTCACATCTCACAAAGAAATTTCAAACTAAAGTTGTAACATTATTAAATCTGTTGTTTTAACACTGTTTAAATAGTTTATGATTTTAAGTTAGTTTTATCACCTAGTGCCAAAGAGAGGACGTGGTAACCATAACAACAGCTCACCACCCAACTGAAATACATAAAGAGAAACAACAATCATGTTCACATTTATTGCACATATATCATCTGTGTGTGTGTTAGTGTGTGTGTGTGTGTGTGTGTGTGTGTGTGTGTGTGTGTGTGTGTGTGTGTGTGTGTGTGCGTGCGTGCGTGCGTGCGTGTCTGTGTGTGTGTGTGTGTGTGTGTGTGTGTGTGTGCGTGTGTGCGTGTGTGTGTGCGTGTGTGCGTGTGTGTGTGCGCGTGAGTGTGTGGGTTATGTGTGTTTAGCTAAAGTTTGAGGATGAATTTGCAAACATAGCAAACACAAACCTTCTCATTCATTTATCACACAGATAATTAGTGTCCATCTATTCAAGGTCAACAGTAAGTCACACACAGACTCACACAGACACACACACGCGCACACACACCAATACACACACAGATGGAATGTCTCAATCATTATCACAGTGAGAAATGAATCTCTGTTATCTCTGTTGTGTGTACAGTATGAAAACCTTCAGGGTTTTATTGATCACATGGAGTTTTATGACACATTACAGGTGCAGTGTGTAATTTATAGAAGGATCTCTTGACAGAAATGCAAAATTACATACACAAATATATTATCAAGGGTGTGTAAAGACCTTTTATAATAACCCGTTATGTTTTTATTACCTTAGAATGATACATTTTTATCTACATACACCGAGGGTCCCCTTTCATGGAAGTCACCATTTTATGCCGCCATGTTTCTACAGAAGCCCTTAACGGACAAACTTTTTTTACCAAGTTGTTTCCGACGATGACATGTTTTTCCGGCGGTGACTAGCTTCTCTATATGTTTTAAAAGCGAGGGGTGAGCAGTGGACTGAGCCATTGGGTGCAATTTGCAACCTCACCACTAAATGCTGCTAAAATGTACACACTGCACCTTTAATGTTATGATCAATCAACAATGACACTGAGTGTCAGGACTAAACATTTATTTACTACACAAAAAAACAGATTACTAACAATTATAAATGGCAAATGTTTTCAGACAGAATTAAAGATATCTGTACACGGCAAAGCATTCTGGGAAACAAAACCTGAAGAAAAAAAACAGAAAAATGTTGATGAGGATTTCTGGTTCCCACTTTGCATGAAGCTGTTATTTATTCTATAGTTTTAACGATAAATACTTGTTAATGTTTAATGCTCATTTCACTTTAAACAAACTGTTGCAAGTAAATAACATAAATCTACAGTAAGTTACTGGCAAACAGCTGCATAACTACAGTAATTAACATCATTCACAGTAACTCATTTAGATCTGGTGTTGGGTTTTGCTGTGGTTTATCTTAAAGATTGTTGCTCATGAGTTTCATCAAATCCCTATGAAGAGAAATGAAGAGCGGTCGTCATCTTTTTTGTTGTCATTTTCTGTCTGCCGGGAGAATACGAGGATTTGCCATCACATACTGCTGAAGATTCATTTCATTAAGGCCGCTCACAGTAAGATCCAGATGAAATGTCAGTCATGTTTCTAACAGACAGCACACATATATCCTGTTTTTAGCATTCTGCACTCTCTCTTTCCTCTGAAGAGATGAGATTAGGACACAAGAGCGCTGATGACAGAAGCAGAGACTCAGGATCTCAATGCCCTTGTAATGCTGCTGGTAAGAGCTTGATTCTGAACTCCAGAGACAATTAATCTGTATGTCTCAGGAAGTTATTCCTGCATGTATGTTTCCACAAATACTGTTATTGGAAGAGCGCAGGGCTATGAACAATGGCGCCTAATTTGTTTTGCTTCCCCTTTGGCCCATGGCAGACTGTGAAAACATAGATGAGAATGCGAGGAAACGCTCTTAAATTAGGGCTGAGGAACGCCGGCCACCCGCTCACCACCACATTCATCTCAATGGAGAATTCAAAATCCCCTCTACACTAAACGTCTATTTGACTTAATCAAAGGAAAGCCGCTGTATGAAAAAAAGTAACTAGGCTGAAAAAGATTTCTTCTTTTTGAGCGATCGTGAGCGGTCGAGTGAATCTTTGCTCAACCGATGGCATGAATTCGGGGCAGAACTTTTTGTTTGTCCGACCAATCAAAGATAAGAAGTGTTTGAAACTTTGTAACATTAAGTTTAAGCTTAAATGAAACAACATCACTTTTGTATTGTCACATAACACTGAGTGAAAAGACTTCATCCATCTGAAATTGAAATGAACTGAGTCTGCTGTCAGATCTTTACTTTTACTGAAACATGACATCAGCTGAGAGAGAGAAAGAGAGAGAGATACTGAGTGTTCTTTAGGGAAGTGATGTTAGTATGTTGTGTTGTGACTGTGTGAAGATGAAATGTTTGTGAAGGACAGAGCTGACCGCTCAGAAGAGATCCTAATCTCAGGATCTGAGAAAACAAGTGTCACACTTTATATGTCTGTGTTTGTGTAAGAGATGGGCAAAGTGACAGCACAAGAGGAAAAGGTGTGTGTGTCTGTGTGTGTTAGGTGTTATGTGTCGACTTTGTGTGTTATTTCTGATCTAATGTTCAGCATGATTACAGCACCAACTCACTGCTATCATCACACTCGCATTTCACAATCTCTAAATTATCATAACTACAAACACAAACACACGCAAACACGCAGACACACACACACACACACACACACACACACACACACACACACACACACACACACACACACACACACACACACACACACACACACACACACACACATATCCTTGCACTTGCATTAGTATTTGTAAATACTCTTAAAAGTCTGTTGTGAATGTTTCGATTGATTGATTTAGTTGAATGTTATGATGCAGAACTAAGAGTGAATCCTCTCCAGTACTCCAGACTGTGTAATGATGGGTTAACTGAGATCAGCCGTCTGCTCCGACACTGTCTGCTGACCTCAGGTTATTTCTCTTCTGTTTCTTATGCAATGAACGAGCAGAACTGTGACTCTTAAAGACGACAGACTGACGGACGGCGGGCGAGTCGCTGGAGATCAGAGGTCAAATCAGGTGGAAATCTTTGTGTTTTCAGTAGAACAATAAATGAGAAGAAAAGCAAAAGAGAAAACAACAGGAACAGGACACTTGATGAAGTTCTTCTGAAGGCTCCTCTCATAAAACAAACTCACCTCGCATGAATTATGTCTCTATAATTATACACAGATCACATTACTGCAAAACTAAACACATCACTACTTGATAATAGTTACTAAAGCTCATATAAACCTACAAAAAGACAGATGTGACAGACAATAATACTCAAACACACGAGAAACCGTCAATCATTCGTCCTGAAGTGTGCACTACGCATATAACTAACAACCCTGAGCGCTGTTTTTAGGTAGACAGCACAAAAGGATTACTTTATGATACCATGAATTTACCAGGAGACTGCCATAGCCATATACTGTAGTCATTTAAGCACACAAACAGCTCGTTGCACAAATGATAAGAAATGTGTATTCACAGGAGAAACTTTAGAGGTGTGAACTGCATGATAACACCAAGAGATTCCTGTCAGGTTTTTACCGCCCGTGTTGTAATGACAGAAGAAAAAACATCATTCAAACCCTGCGAGTCCACCACTACAACGTCTCAAATTAGCTTACGAGACCACGCATCGTTTTTCACCGAATCACTCTTGTGACTGTAACGTCTGATGGTACTGAGGATCCGGTGAAGCGTGTTGATTGTTTTTAAGACGGAAAGCATGTAAATGAATGAAGAACGGTTCCTTTGCAGCGCTTTAGGAATGTGAAGGGTGTGTTATTGTCTCCAGTGTGACCTCTGACCTCACAGGAGCAGATCTACACTATTGTTGTGCCAAAGAAAAAAACCCTCTTTCATTTGAAGAACCTTGACTCATACAGGCGTCCATGAGATGTGTTATCATGGGTAATGTTCTACAGGAAACTCTGTTTATCACTTCCTGTCAGTCATCGTTTGTTTAGGGCTTTAACATGTGATCAGATTACAGAGAGAGAGAGAGAGAGAGAGAGAGAGACACTATGCATTAGAGCAGAACACATTATCATTTGCTGCATATGTCTGTGTGTGTATATAAACCACTCTATCAGAAGACAACACATTTGTCTGTTGGTCTTGGTGAAGTTGTGCTTTTTGTGTAGTGTGTGGGATTTGGAAAGAGGGGATGTTTCACTTCTGCTTTCTAAATGAACCCTGAGCGCTCAGCCAAGACACTCGGTCATTTCAAAACAGCAGCCATGCGAAGGAAACTTACACCACTGCACTCTTAACACAAACTCTCTCTCTGTGTGTGTGTGGATTCTAGCCATGTTTCCATCACCATGATTTTATGCGCATTTTCAAGTATCGCTTTAAATATTCTAATAATTTGATTAATAGTCAAAATCAATGTCTTTATTCATAAATATGTCCTCGTTGGTGTCAAATGACCTCTGCCAGTGATCTGACTTCTCTTTGTAAGCGTAGAATTTCTTCTCTTTACTTACATTGAACGGGTAAGTCCAAGAAGGCTTCCATGTCTTTCTGCCATATTGATAAACTATAATAGCAGAGAAGAACAAAAAGCACTAACCTACCAATGGGTTTCCACAATGCGTTTACATTCAGAACACGTGAACCAGCTGAGACCGACAAGTAGATCAGCGAGTACACAACGGCTACCGTAGTTACAACACGCATTTGGAAAAGCGAGGCGCTAGAGAGCACTATTCGTTTGAATGCAAAATACAATTTCACCACTAGGTGGGGGAAAATCCTACTTACAGTCCCTTTAAAATGAGTGATGTAACGCCAAATTTCAAATAAAAATCCTTTAAATCGCAAAAAAGTTTTTAGGTGGTTTTTGACTTAATGTGAATAATGAGAGATGGAAACGTATTTGCTGAATACATTTTGATGCTGCAAACATTAAACCTACAGGACTGACCATCTAGCTTTTTCCGCTGCCATTGTCTTTTCCCATATATGCGGCTCAATCCAGAGGACATATCCTAAAAATCTGACATCAAAGTGCTATATTATGTCCCCAGTGCTTCTATTAATCTTAAAACTGTGAAAAAGATCAACCCAGTATCTTAGTTTTGCTAAACCATTCTCTGAAAGCATGTGAAAAATGGCTCATTGAATTTTGGCTCCCCTTGTGATGTCAGAGGGGGATCTTATTATAATAGTACCGCCCCTTAATCTGAACTATCCAACCATGACACTGACATTTAGCACAGATATATTTGTCTGAGATATATTGACACACCCCAAAACAGCACATATTTGCTCACACCTACAAAATGTCACTTTTAACATCTTATAATACTGTAAATAATCTGTGGTGTATTTTGAGGTAAAACTTCATACATGTACTCTGGAGACACTAAATCTTCATATGACATCTTTAAAAAGTCTTGTGAAATGTCCTCTTTAATGCCTTTGCTGCTCGCGCCTGCATCAAAAACTCTGCATTCCTTCTTCTGTTTGGTAATATAAAGCTGCACTGCTAATAAATGAATAACTTTGCCCCATCATGACTATATGCAGTCCTGTCTCCATTTTCTTAGTGTGCCTTGTTTTGTTTACTGTTGGTTACTAGATTACCAATACCATCCATCATGGAACGCCTAATTCACGTTTGTTTGGTTTTCTTTTTTGAGAATTTTGAAAAGATTTGCTTCACGTTTGGATGGAAACCTTAGCTACTGATGTCTCACAGTCATTCATCTTCTTGTACCAGGAGAGTGAAATGAAAACAATCACTTAACGAAACATCTAAACAACCTTTCATTTATTCATAAATTATTACATTAAACGTTTTAAATATTCAGTAAATATTACATGATGTAGATCAGCTTGCTCACATGAGTACTGACAGTCCTTTATATTCTTTCAGATATTAATAGTAAGTTTAGTGACTCATCACATGGCATCTAAAAAAATTTTACTTTTATACGGTGCACTTTATAAAATACACAATGTGTGTTTGTGTATGAGTGTGTTTAGTGGTGTACACACAGAGCTTGAATTCAGACTCAGTGTCACGTGTGAAGGTCGAGATGTGCAATGATTTTAGTGAAAGAAATGAGGAGGTTTTCTAACACGATAAGCGACTCTTTCACGTCTGCAGAGTTTCAAAGGTGAACTATTGATCGTGTGGAGTAATCTAATCAGAGGATTGACAGAGAACACAGTTAACTTCAGAATAAACGCTGTGTAAACACAGACTTCATACCTCACGAGCGCCTGTCATTCTCCTCACTCTTTACTCGTTACTACACACACCTTATATGAGCAACACTACAGCCATGAATATTAATCACCATTAGACCTATACGATTGGCTGAAATCAGGTACATCTCATTAGTATTCATGATTCATGAATGATGATGAAGTGCCACTGGTCAATTATTCAGAGGGCGGAGCGAGACAGCGAGAGTTTAATGACCAGACAGAGGAAACAGTTCAAGTCAGACAGGAAGTGTGACTTTGTTAGTGCGCTCCTTATGACTAAACTCTCTCTATGTGTGTGTGTGTGTGTGTGTTGTGTGTTCATGTTACACTAATCAGAAAAAAACTCGTAACACACAATATAAGGGTATTGTTTGAAATGATTTGTTAACGGCATTTTATATAAGAACAACATATCTCAATCATAGTATTTTACCATCTTGTACCATGATATCACTATGTTTTTTTTTTTACAAACATAATCTCATAATCTCTTGAGTGTCATAGAGCACAATGTCATCTAGAAAAACATAGTAAATGATCATCATTAAGTATAGTAGTGCCCACTATAAAGTGTATGTGTGTGTGTGTGTGTTTGTGTGCGTGTGTGTCAGTCTGATCATTGACCTCACAAATGAAATTCAGCAGAAAGACACAATACTGCTGTTCCTGTCCTTCACACACATATCCGTTACAGATGTGAGACATCATGACCCACAACTGCCAGGAAACACTATTGTTCCTGATGAAGAGCTTCAGATGAGCAGGAAAACACAACACAATGCACGCGTCTCTGCAACTATTAACACACTCAACACACCCATATAACACTCATATAACTCACTCACATTCATATATCACATATGAAATAACTGATGACGGGCCGTTGAATTATTTGAAATTAATGCACACCAAAGGTGGTAATGGCATTGCACCGCAAGTCAAATGCACCGCATTATTTTTAATTGAATGCTTTATTCTGATTGGTTGAGAAATCTTCCACAGGTGTTGATTATTTTTTCAATAAACGCACACCTGATCTGTCAAATGTCTGAAAATAACCACTAGAGCAATGTCTGTGATAACAGAAATAATTGACTCCCTCCTCTTTGAATTTTCTGAAAATAATGTACACCCGCTCTGCGTCATGCCGCATTATAACTATAATTCAATGGCCCGTTTTCAATTATTCCTCTTATATACCCCAGACTTTGATCTGGTGGTTATTTTAAGACAAAATAATAATAATCAACACCTATGGAACATTTCTCAACCAATCAGAATAAAGCATTCAACAGGCCGTGGTATTAACTCGTATATCTCGCTCAAATCAGACTCATATAGTACACTCATAACACTTAGTCAAGCATCTAGTTAGTCTGTAAATTGTTTAACATGATCAAATCTCAGTTTGTTTGGATAAACAAAGTAAATTAAATCTAAAAATTAAACGACATTAGATTTAGCCATGAGGAATAAACACACATTTGAAAGTTGACACAACTGATTATTTTATAACTTTTTCTAAGCATTTTACAAAGTCAAACAGCAAAAGACCTGAGGACATCGACACAAAATTGTGCAAAGTGTTTTCATTTCAGGAAAACCGATACTGGAGTTTGTTAGAGGGAAAACCAAAACAAAATACTTTGATAATAAAATCTGATTAAAATCATCTTAATATATCTGTTGAAATGAAACACACAGGCAGAATAATCACAACCTCTCTCGATATACATTATCATAAAAAATCAGCTAATATTAATAATCCAAATGCAAACAGTAATTCTGAATCATTCAATCTTAATAATCTAGCTAAGGAGAAAAATGCATATTTCCTTTGATATATTTGCAGTATTTTAGAGCTTCTAATGGTGTATAAATGAAGAGCTCAGATGCAAAAACACTAAATGTCATTTCCGTCAAAAATGAGATGATGATATTAACCCAATGCTCTCGGTACATATTATACCTTCATCAAATACTTTTCCTTCAAATCCACTTAATCCCGGCCTAAGGCCATTCAGAAATACTGGGTTTTAGGCTGAATTTATTAAGACTCTGATCAATCATCCCAGATGCATTAAGTGGTTTTTACATCTGAGCTCTTTAAATATTCCCAGTAAATATCCTGAGATTCAAATGCAGCACATAAAAATTCATTTATCTGTTAACACACCTGCTATTCTAATAATCTAAAGGAATATTAATTACATTTGCATCATTCATTTACACGCACTGTCAGCGTTTGTTCACTAAAGGAATAAGAATATCATCATCATCATCATCATCATTATAGACATGCAGCTGTAAACATAAAGCTTCAATAGAGAATTAAAGCTTTACTGCCATCTGATGCTCATAATGTGCTCCTATATAACCACCAGGTGCTTTATTCTGGCCTGGGTATGTTTGACTCTTCAGTGGTTCCTGTGACATCATGTCATTTGATTTAAATATAAGTAAAGAATAAAATATAGGTTTGGCTCTTCTGTTACTCAATATGAATCAAAGTTTTTAAGTTTTCTTTAATACTGCATAAAGTCTCCAGTAAACATTACTCTGCACTACAGCACCATCTGCTGGTTGTCTTTGCATTTGGCATTATTTTAAACACAAATCTCATGTTAGTAAGCGTGAGATCTCTTTGAATGTTGAAATACCTCGATCTCATCCCATTTGTTCTAGTTAAACCCACAGCAGCCTGAAGTCTCTTTCTCTGGCTCCATCAGGTCATGGAGGTAAAATCTGGGTTGGACGGGCATCTGTACAGATTGTCTCACCAACTCCCTGTAGATGACAAAATTACAACGTTACACTTTAAACATATCTATTCACACATGATCTCTGTGAAGAAATGACTTCTGAATGAAGTTAAAGGAATGATCTGCTCATGAATTATAAACACCAGATGATTATCTGTGAGATGTAAGTTTAATGTCTATACTTTTGATACCGTGAGTTTTTCAGTTTTGGTAGATTGACTTGAATTGAACTTGAAAAAATCTCAATTGATTCAGTCTTGAATGCTGCATCTCATATTAATGATGAAGATGATGATGATGATGATTACACTCAACTCACTTGGCTACAGTTATAAAAGCCTGATCCACATTGAGTCCGGTTTTAGCGCTGGTCTCCAGAAAAATGACCCCAAACTCCTGTGAAAAGAGCTTCTGAGTGAGGGAGAGAGAAACTTCACATCATCACACTTAATGCTCTCAAACTGTCTGATCTGATGTATTATCAGACTTACTCTGGCCAGTTTCTCTCCATCTTCCCGTCTGATCACTCTTGTATTGGACATGTCCGTCTGATAACAGCAGAAACGGTCGCAGTCAGATTTGCTCATCTATATCAAATGCTCTTAGTTAAACATCGTCTTACCTTGTTACCAATCAACATAATCACCACATCATCCTGAGCATACTCGTGAATCTCTGTTAGCCACGCCTTTAAAACAAAAACAGCCAATAAAAAATAAGACCTAAAACACTCAGAACATATTATTAAACATTAATTATTCTCCGGGAAACAAACATACAGATGAAAAGTGAGTACCAAACATCCATATCTGTGACATTCACTTCTATTATTATGTGATCTCCAGAAATATAAGCTCACTGTATGTCTGAAATAAAGCCCCGATGAAAGATGAAGAAAAGTGAATTTGTACCCGTGTGTTATCAAATGAAGATCTGCTGGTGATGTCGTACAGCAAGAGAAGCGCTGTGAAAATAAACAACAACAACAACATCAGTTACATCATAACAAGATAACTGTTGTTGATTCAAGGACAGAACCAAACCCATCTCCCACCCCCCTCCCGTTGGTTATTTCTCCCGGGATATTTGTATTTCCCATAGCTGATTTCAATGTATTATTCCAATGTTGTCCAGTTCCTTTAAGGAAATGCCCCCAACTCACGCAGTCAACACATCATACAAATTTCAACTCATTTGTGACTTTAACCTGGCAACCTGCAGCCTGGGGTTAGCATGAACAATGCTCAGGCTACTAGTTGACATGACTAGTTGCATTAGGTCTTAAAGCAACAGCACCCCAAATAAACCTTGCACTAGGGTTAGTATAGATTCACTTTTTTCAATAAGTATTAATCTATATTTAATTTATAAATAATAAACCTGTATGGCACTGTTTTATTTCATTTGCATGCCCCCTGGATTTAAGTCTCCCATATTTTCATACCCAAATTTTAACAGGTATGAACCATAGTCAGGCTGTTTTTACACTTTAATCTGAATCAGACTGAATCATTTGAACTGCGATGTCACATGAAATCAGACTCAACACTCAGACACATACAGTACAGAAGGTCACATCTTTCACCTTGAGCATCTCTGTAGTATGCATGTGTGACGCTGCGAAATCTCTCCTGCCCCGCGGTGTCCCAGATCTAAGACAGAGACATCCCTCGTTTTTTAAAACCTTACTTTCACCTGCGTTACTTAAAACATTTACAGTAACAACAAATCTAAGGTGTGTCACCATCACTTACCTGTAATCTCACCTTCAGCTCATCTACTGTCACAACTTTATTCTGATAAGAGAAACGTTTACAATCCTTCAGTCTCACTATCACAATACCTCAATTGTTAATCTCTTGAAAACATAAAATACCGTAAATCCGATCCCCACTGTGGCAGAAAAAGATCCAGGGATAAATTTCCCCTGATCAAACTGAACAAGCAGAGATGTTTTCCCCACACCGCTGTCTCCCACCAGGATGGTCTATAAGAAGAGAAGAGAAGAGAAGAGAAGAGAAGAGAAGAGAAGAGAAGAGAAGAGAAGAGAAGAGAAGAGCGTATTAGTGTGTGATAGAGAAGTGAGATGTTACCTCTCTAAACAATCAAACATACGATGCCATCAAATGTCTAAGATGAGATGCATTCACAGAGGTATCACATTAAATAAATGACAGTCTCAGATTCTCTCTAACACACTTGACACTTAAGCCTGGTGCTGATGGAGGTCCTGTTGCCATAACAACATCAGTCTGTGACACTGCTCCCTCCAACAGGAAGTAATTAGGCGGATAAAACACAGATGCTCTGGAATTCATCAATGACCAGAAACTTAACCAACCAATTTCATTTTAAAAATCTGTTTATCTGCAGTCACATGAGTGAGTCTGTCTGTGTTTTAATGTTTTACATCAACTGAATAAAATCACCACAACCGCAGACCACACTTACACACAAATGTCTCTTAATGTAATGATGTTGTGTGTGCAGTAAAAACAACCGATCAGATTATAACACACACACACGCACACACACACGGACACACACACACACACACACACACACACACACAATCATCATCAGCCTATAAATCACCATCAGATAACAGAAACACTTAACTCACATTAGATATTCATTCAAACTCAGTTAAATTACTTCATACTGACTCGTATTGAAAGAGCTGCTGTTTATAGATGAATAAAAAACAAAGAGCGTAAGGACTCATCATCATCATCATCATCGTCGTCATCATCACAGAAACAGATCGCAACATTACAGTACAATCTAACTCGTCTCAGACTCATACTCTTATGTATCAGTCAGATGTTATTACAGTCACTCATCATCATGATCCTTTACCTTATGTGTTAAATCCTGATTATAAGCGACTCCAGCGACGCTCATCTCATCCATCACTGCCCTGCGCGTACACAAATCATGCGCGCACATGCGTGACGACACAACTCTACAAACCCACGTCATTTCTCAAGCGGGCGTTCATAACGTACAGACACAATAATAATCACAAGATACACAAAAACACAATATTGTGTCACAAAGACATTGATGACTACACTAAAGCTTCACACAACTACACGTTTAATAAATATGAACGGATGAAGTTTTAATGACGACCACTAGATGACAGCACAGTCAATAAAACCGCATATAATCTTTAATACCAATCGATGTAAATTTAGTAAATAGCGACCTTCCTGTAGTAGCCTAGTTAGGGAATTGAACACTTGTATTGAATATTATGGGTTAAGGTTCGGTGATTCCTATTCTCTCATTTGTAAACTTATGCTTTTAATTTATTTTTTATATTTTAAATTATTGTAAAGTACCTGTATTGTAGACCCTTAGTATATTTGTTTTGCATTTGTTCTTTAAACTTATTACACGGCTCTCTGGAATGCTTGATTCTGATTGGTCAGTTGAGACATTTGCAGGTTCGTTCTTTTCGAATAATAACCGCTCCAAAATAATAACGCATAGCCGGTACTACTTTTACGAGTAAGATCGCTCCGCGCCAATAAAGATCAATAAAGATTACTGTCTGTTTGGCGCCATCTTGTGACAAACACTGGACAACCACGACAAGACACAGAGAGCTGACTGAGACTGAACTTGACAAAATAGAGCATGACAGCTACGAAGCCAACACACAAAAAAATACAGAATGGGCATTAAAACTTCTCAAAGACTGGCTAAAAGAGAAAAAAATGGAGACAGACAAGTATGAAGCAGAGGATCTTAATAAGGTATTACGATCATTTTATGCATCTGTGCAAAGTTTCGCGGAAGGATAAAAATGTTAATTTAAAACAAATATGCCAATAAAATGTTTCAAATTCATATTCATGTCCAGTTTTTTTTTCTTATGTGACAAGTAGCCGTGTAATAAGCGGGATAATGTAGAGTCAGCCGGTAGTTATCGGGAAATAAGCCCCTTCAGTGTGATACAAGACCCTCCGCTTCGCGTCGGGTCCTGATCACACTGTCGGGGCTTATTTCCCGATAACTACCGGCTGCCTCTACATTATCCCTTACATATTAAATAAATAAATACTGTCAAAATGACTGGAGAGAACATATTTCCAAAAATAAGTTCATTCATTGCTGATTTTGTGTCAGTTTATTGATGGTCTTGTGACTAAATTCATGTTATAGTATGGAGCATCTGCTGTAGAGACTCCTGTAAGTGTTTGTGTTGAAGTTTATATACACAGTGGTGTGAAAAAGTGTTGTCAACCCTTCCTGATTTTTTATGTTTTTGCATGTTTGTCACACTTCATAAAACATAAAACAAATGTACATATTAATCAATGATAACACAAGTAAACACAACATGCAGTTTTTAAATGAAGCCTTTTTTTTTAAGGAAAAACAAAATCCAAACCCACATGGCCCTGTGTGAAAAAGTGTTTGCCCCCTAAACCTAATAACTGGTTGGGCCCTCTTATAGCAGCAACAACTGCAAGCAAGCCTTTGCGATAACTTACAATGAGTCTGTTTCAGCGCTGTGGAGGAATTTTGGTCCACTCATCTTTGAGGAATTGTAATTAAGCCACATCAGAGGGGTTTTGCCACCTCTTTAAGGTCATGCCACAGGACTGAGGTTAGGACTTTGACTAGGCCACTCCAAAGTCTTCATTTAGTTTTTCTTAAGCCATTCAGAGGTGGACTTGCTGCTGTGTTTTGGATCATTGCCCTGCTGCCGAACTCAAGTTCTCTTCAGCTTGAGGTCACAAACAGATGCAAAAACATAAAATTAGGAAGGGGGGCAACTCTTTTTCACTGTACCTTCTTTATACAGTACAGTACAGACTCCGCCCCTTACCTGAACCAAACTCATTCATTCTCACCTCGCCCGTACTGAATTCTTCCCAGCCCAAGCCTAGGACAGAACATCCTCTTTTATTTAGACACACCCTTCATTAATAAACATTTAATCTCAGTTTCTGTTGATTTTCTGTTTAAATTGAAGACCTCTCTGTGGCCCGACTTCACGTGCACTGCATCTTTCGTAAATGAGAAAGAGACCCTCGCCCTGCTCAGGCCTCAAACAATCAAGAGTCATTTCCTACAATCTGACATTGTGCTCATAGTTTCCAAGCAGAAATTCACAACTAAGAGGTTTGTGGTCAAATCTGGAGGCAATTCAGTGCTGTAAATATCACTGCAATCAAGTGAAATCTGATGTGTGAGGAATGTGAGGGAAGATTTCTCTAGGAGAGACCTCAGGGTATTTACATCAAAATGACTAAATATAGTCCAGTACTTTTAATATTTATAAAACATTTGTAATTGGAATCAAATCTAAATGGAAGATTATATGTAAAGAATGAAACAATCTATCAAATGAGCTTATTTATGCTTAAATGATCCTTACTTCTTAAATAACTCGTGGTCATTTGCAGATCCCCTTTCTCAACCCTGTACTTTCATGTCCTCTTCTCACTCCCTGTTAAAAATAAAGGCAAAATGGCCAAACAAATATAACTTTAAAACAATGGTACTGATATGTGTAAAGATGAAGGCAGCACAAACATGCATTTTAGTCTGGGACTAGGATAAGCTCTGTCCAGGAAATCACCTCTAAATGTGTATGAATTGAGTGAATGACCTTTAAGTATTTGAATGAATGACACGCATGGCACAAACACCAGGGAGTTACATTTTAGACCCACAGCCACCGTACAGTTTATTTCTCACTTCACACAGACATTATAATAATAATTCGGTACATTTGTAGGGCTTTTACATCCACCTGGATGATGTGACGGCAGCAATATTAGTGGAGAGGAAACAGAGTAATATAACCAATTAGTATATATGGGGATGATTAGTAGACCAATGGGCAAGTTTTTACCCTTTTTCCAAAGACATCCTAGGATTTTTAACAACCACAGAGAGTCAGGACCTTGGTTTAATGTCTCATCCGAAGGACGGTGCTTTTGACAGTATAGTGTCCCCATCACTACTGGGGTGTTACAGACCACAGGGTGAGCAGCCCCTGCTGGTCTCACTAACACCTCTACCAAAACTTAAAGCTGGTTTCTTATGATATGTCACAAGCATCTATCATATGGTTTTATTTCTGTTCTAATGGAATCAAAATGTGTGTCTTTTAGCTGTTCCCTATGAAGTCATCTAGTGTACATGCTTGTGTACTAGAAGTTGTTTTAAAGAAAACTGTGCCATTTGGGACGCTGCTGGTGCCTGATGTCTGTTGTGTTTTGGAAACAACAATGAACAGAAGTGCCCACGACAGGACATTCCAGAGCATTCCCTCACTGTCGGATATCTCACAGTCGCTTTCCTCCCACTGCTCAACAGGCACAACTACTGTATGAGGGTTTGGATCAGAGATCTTATAAAGACTGCTTCTCTTCCTGCTGTTTGCTATTTTAACCAGCATTACCATGACTCGGCCTATAACCCAGTTAGCTGCATTGTTTGATATTTTCTAAGACAGCGAATTAATCCTGAACACTATGCAGTGCATTGTGGGATTGTTGTATCAGCTCACTGTCTAGGGAGACCAGATATGAGTAACACACTTCTAGCTGAAATAAACTTCAACTTGGTTACATGCCGTGTTTGTGTTTATGATATCTCATCATGTAAGCAAAGTCAACAGTGATTACTGTACATTTATATGTCTGCTTTCATTCATTGATTTGATTTGATTTCGTTTTGGACTATGATGAGATGTCTATTAAACTTTCAGCCCATATTCTCCAAATTTTATTCTGTGGACGTCTGGGCTGTGTTACTTTGGACGGTTATTAGATGTCATTTAAAAGCTAAATATCTTGCTGGGCTGCGTCAGAATGAGGTTTTCTTTGAATGCAGCTCTCATGTTATTGTCTTTATCTTCAGACAGTTTTTGTCACGACTGGAGTATGTAAATGTGTGTGAGATCTTTCAGCTTCAGGAAGTCTTTACTGTGTTTTTACATGAGGTTAAGCACGACTGGAATCTCCTGACCAGCTCATCAGATTCTCATGAGGTTTCAGGTTCTTGTCAGACCAGTTTTTCTAGTGTTTAAAGCAAATGAGGATCTTAGGTCATAAATAACAGAGAAACTCATTGGCTGTGTGTGCGCAGGGATGGACTGAACTGATATCAGTTACAACACAACAGCAGTAGGATTAAGGAGAGCTTGAATAAAGGTTTGAATGCTGGGCTGGACCTGACCTGTACTTTTCTCTTTCTTCAGGTATGATTCAACAATACTTCAACGAATCATACCAGGATTAAGTTTTCATCACAGTTTCACATAAGAAAATAAAGATCTTCTTGTCTAGAGAATCTGAGAAATGCCTTAAACACAAATGTGCTCCCACGTTCATAGAGAATCAATGAGTTTATAGACGAATATAATTCATCAGGTTCAGCTATGAAATGTTATTAAACGTGTAATAATACACATGAAGAGTGGTGATCACTAAAGTAAATCACATCTATGTCATTGTATTTGGCGTGATTTTAAATGTTCAGTGCTCTCCTCTGACAGAGACTAACCAACTAACCTGTTGCATCATTAACTCGAAGACAAACAAACAAACAAACACGTGATTGCTTTATGACATATTTACAATGTAAATGTTTCCATAATGAAACAATGAAACTAACACATTTATATATAAAACAATCGATCCTAGTTTAAATACAGTAATACTTGTCGTGGTTTGCTCATACATATTAATTAGAGACATTTATGATTGGAAGTCGTCCGAGAGCGCCTGGTACGTAATCTACTTAATATTAATAAATCATGCCAGTCAAAATATAATTGGCTTGCCCGTCTCACGACGTCTGCTCATATTTGCGAGAGTCATATTACGTCATTATTATACATGAGACAAGCTGTCATCACCGTCTGATTGGTGGCTTGTCGGACAGTAGAGCGTTAGTGGCTGAAGGGGGAGGAGCTTGAGTGTCGAGGACGCGATCAGGGGACGCGCACGGGGAAGTTCAGACACGCAGAAAGTCGTCGGACTGAAGAGATGAAGCTCGAGGAGTAAAAATATCAAACCTGGAGATTGAGAATAAAGACCGGAGAGTGATAATAAAGAAAGTGCTGTGTGTTTACATCAGTATGGTGAGTAAATGTCAGGATTATATTCAGTGCGGATCAGATCAGAGAAGTGTGTGAAACTATGGCGTCTATTGACATCATCATCATCATCATTATTCACGAGTCTTTTATTGAATCTTTATTATTCTGATGAAGTTGACACGTTTTGGGTAGATTTGATCTGTTTGTCACATCATGAGAGGCTTTTTTACTATAACATCACAAACTTCATTGGTTTATTATTGATCTCGTGTAGTGGTCCGAGTCTAAACCAGCTGTGTGTTGATCAATATAAGTTATAACTATGGATTTAGATTAGTTTCTGACAATAAGTTTATCGATTAAGATCTATCACTGTTGTTCTGCTTTAAATGAATGCAGTGATGACGAGACAGATATCTCATTTAATGTCTCATTCTTTAGTCATTGAGATAAACACACACACTGCTGTTTAGTATGAACAAACACACAAATCACCTGAGTCACGTGACATAACATCATCTGTCAGTCACACTGAGTCGAGAGTCAGATTCACTCAGTATCTTGTGAAAGTGTTTCTGATGTTTCTCACATTCTTTACTGTCTCTATATCATTGCATTAGTTAACTAGATTTCACAGCAGGTAGTGTTACTGTAACTGAGGCACAAACTCACTTTTCTAGTTGTCAGAAATGATGCATGTTAGGAATGAAGACAAACCTATGTGTGTCTGTTAGTGGATCTCTACTTTATATTGATGATGGACACCTGCAGATCTCACATCATACCTGAATCACTGCAGAGAAACCATCAGAAGAGTCAAAGATGAATCATTTAGAGAGACAACGTTCAGCTATCTGTCATTTGACTTAAAGTCCAGATTTATTCTGATCTCCACAGTCTCATTAATAACAAACAGAGATCAAAATAGGACAGAAATCCCATGAGTCCCTGCAGTGATCTTCTGTTCTCAGGGTTGCTTAGATTAAGTCATCTGGTTATAAACGTCTTCTTTCATTAAGAGCAATGTTAAATTCATTGACCGTAGGGAGTAAAGATCTCTGTTTGTTTACTGTACTGCTGCTGGATTGAGATGATATCAGGGGCTTTCCTAAAACACTTGTGTAGAAATGCACTCACTCTTTCTCTCTCTTAATCTGAACAATCTGTGTTTCATATCACCCACGACCTTCTGTTCTTTATTTAGGAGCCGCTGAAACAAAGAGTTTAGATGACGGACAGCTTTAGCTGTTAGATTTGTGTTTATTTTACTGTAGACACTAATACAGTAATCATGCTCTTATTGTATATTTTGTTCATTAAAGGAATATTCAATTTTCTTAAAAGAAAAATTCAGATAATTTACTCACCACCATGTCATCCAAAATGTTGACGTCTTTCTTTGTTCAGTCGAGAAGAAATGATGTTTTTGGAGGAAAACATTGCAGGATTTTTCTCATTTTAATGGACTTTAATGGACACCAACACTTAACACTTAACTCAACACGTAACAGTTTTCAAAGGACTATAAAAGATCCCAAACGAGGCATAAGGGTCTTATCTAGCTAAACGATTTTCATTTTTGACAAGAAAAATAACAAATATACACTTTTAAACCACAATTTCTCGTCTAGATCCGGTCCAGCGCGACCTCACGTAAATGCATAGTGACGAAGGGTGTCCATTAAAATGAGAAAAATCCTGCAATTTTTTCCTCAAAAAACATAATTTCTTCTCGACTGAACAAAGAAAGACGTCAACATTTTGGATGACATGGTGGTGAGTAAATTATCTGGATTTTTCTTTTAAGAAAATGGACTATTCCTTTAAGGTGTTTGGTGGTGTTTAAAATCTCTCTCCTGTGATGAATTGGCAGAATTCAATCTCTATCGGTTGATCTTGTGTTTGTACCGAAAACAGTTGTTCATCATTTAAAGATCAGAAACTTCCCTTTACAGTAAAGGTCTGAAAACACCTCATTATTGCTAAGCTTTAAGACTCTCTCTTAACCCTTCATGGATTAATATAAATCACAAACCTGTGACCCTTAAAGCTGCAACATTATCAACATCATCTGAGTCGGTAAGAGGAGTTTGATGTCTCTCTCTCTGTTAAGAGGAAACACAATCAGTATAATATTGTGTAGCAGTGTGATATAGACACATTTCATTTTTAAATATTAACAAGCAAAACTTTACTGTCTATCATAAAAGAGAGACCAGAGGTAACAAACCAAGAACATTCGAGCAACAGATCACTAACCAACATATTAACCGCAACTAACAACCATTGAGAGGGTTTTGAGTAAATATAGCTATTAACTAATGACAGGCCGGGCAAAATGTTTAAAACTGTGTGTGTGTTCATGTTCATGCTCAGTCTGGTGTTTGATGACATCACTTCCTGTTCAGCTGCTTGTTGATGTTGTTGTGATTGGTCTAAAGGGAGTGTCTCTTGTTCAAGGTTTCTCAGGGAAAAAGTGTGTGTTGTTTGTGTGTGTTTTCAATCAGAAATCATTTAGAGGCACACACACACACA
This sequence comes from Paramisgurnus dabryanus, assembly GCF_030506205.2. NCBI lineage: Eukaryota > Metazoa > Chordata > Actinopteri > Cypriniformes > Cobitidae > Paramisgurnus > Paramisgurnus dabryanus. Next base: position 38,137,225 of record NC_133337.1, on the reverse strand, counting down.
TTCATGTTCTATACAGTGATCAGTACATCATGAAACTATAAGAGAGTATTGGTCTGTGATGTGTGCAGAATGTTGTTTTGTGGTTGTGTGTTGTTGGTCTGTTGTTGCTTGTGTGCCCAATGAAAGCTCAGTACTGCCAGGCACCGGGATGAACCCAGAGCTGTGCGTCTGTCTGTCCCCGCAAACAGAAACACAAGCACACAGTCTGGGCGGTGAACAGAACCCAACACATCACCTTTAATTAATCATTAGAGATAATTAATTATTCATGATGACATCACTAACATACAGTAGATGTGTCACAGGTTTAATTCATTGACTTTAATTTCAGCTAGATGTTTTTTATGGATACTATTGATTTAATGTTGTTTTTACACACAGATTGGTTCTTGAGTTGTATTTAGTGTTTTTACTCTTGCGTGTTAAATCAGTCTTAGCATCATTTTATATAAACTAATGGTAAATATAGGGTTGTTGATCAAGTAAACATCCTACTGATGATTAAACATTGATAATAATATCACATATTCCACTTCAATAGATGTTGTAAATATGCTTTTAACATGGTCAACTTTGATAAACGGAGTACTTGCCTCTTGCTGAAATCATTATTAATAAACAAACAGTGAGAGAAAGTTCAGAGGTCATGTGTGATTGATGTGGTTTCTTTTGATAGGGTCAGTGTTTAACAACAATAACAATAATAATAATAACAGGAAAATATTTGACTATATATATTATGATATGATGAAATGACAAATGAATGTTCGGTCGTGTTAAATTGTGATATCATAGTTTGTCATTATGAAACCTATTGTACTGAATCTGCTCGCTCCTCAAAGTTTCGTTAGACAGGAAAACATCATCTTTCTTACTCATCAGTTTTCAGATGGTTTTCTAATCTCTAAACATCAACTGAAAGGTTGTGAATATAAATCTGACATTAATGTTTAAGAGGAAGATTACCTTTGTTGGTTCCTGAATCCTCTCTCTGAGCTCATCATATCCCAGAATTCCCTGAAGAAGATGAAAGATGTTGGTTTTCATTTGGTAAAGCATTAAAGGCACAATATGTAAGAGGTTTGTGTTCAAATATCCAAACACTACAGTGTTATAGAGTTTGTTCACATGTGTACTTACATTATTTTATACCATGGTCTCTTTAAATACTTGATTCTGATTGGCTGGAAGGTGTGCATCAAAACCGTTTAATGCACAGGTAGTTCCAGTCAGTTTGATTACAGTTAGAAATTAATCCGCTACTATAAACATCGGTAACCATAGTAACACAGTTACACTTGCAGAGAGAGCGAGAGAGACAGAGCGAGCGAGAGAGAGAGACATAAGTGCGTCTCTCTTTAAAGTGCGCTGGTTTTATTTCACACTTTACATAAATAAATAAATGACATGATTCGTTCAAATAAAGATTGCCTTGTCACAGCCAGTGTTGCCTGTCATTCATAAATTATTTTAATAAATCAATTAAAGAATCATTAAGTTAGCTATATGCTTAAGCAAAGGCGTATCCAGCATTGAAGGACATTCGGGGCTTAGCCCAGACCATATTAAATACAGGGATCACTCAAAGAGTGTATAAAGTGTATAATAAGAATATTAACGTGATCTGCAGCATATAAAAGTGTACTCACCTAATCGCGGCGGGTCGCAGGAGTATTATTTCATAAGAACTTTTCTCTCAAGTAGATTTTTGCACGTGAGTTTTACTCAGACATGACCTGAATGAGCTGATGATGTCACATAACCACCAAAATTAGATTATTAAACTGCTGCGCCGAAGGAATAACGTTCAAGTGATGAATAAACCTACAATACTGTTTACCTACTGTATAACCATCTTATTTATGCACCATACAGAACGTCTAAAACTAAATATAAACGTATTGCTGCTGGAGACTTGCCATTGGCTGTTGTAATTGAATAAATAATGAGGTCAGTGTAAGAAAAGATTACAGGGGCTAATTTGGGGATGTTTTTATAAATATTATTTTGTTTCATGGTATTATGTTTTATATTATTACGTTTAATGTAATAATGCATTAAATTATCTGATTTAAATATTAAAGATATTTTTTTCAAGTTACCGTTTTGTAGATCAGTGGTTCCATTCCGGTAGCTAAATAGTGCTTTCGTTAACTCCTCCCCTACCTGTTGCATATTCAAAAGAGTGGCAGAAACGGAGTAGCCCATAGGCTACCGACAGCAAAGAAACGTATTCTATAGGCTAGATTTTTTTAGCCCTATGTCTATTTCTGACAGACTGTATGCAGTAAAGCCAAAGCACAATGAAAAAATACAACATGATATAAAAGGTTTACATAGGCCATTGTCCGGTTTCATATTTGTCAATCACCTTTTCAAAATACATTCGGGGCTCAAGCCCCGGGAAAATTCCCTGGCTGAAGCAACGAGGGGATAGACAGCCACAGGTAACTCGCTCACGCATCTCTCTCTCTCTCTCTCTCTCTCTCTCTCTCTCTCTCCCTCGGGTCCTTTCAGTTCTCTCTGTCTCGCTCTTTTAATAATGAATTTAAATAAATGTGATAATTCATTTAAATAAAAGCAATACAATGGCACTACTTTATTTTAAGCGGACGGAGTGCGAGCCTTAACTTAAGAAAATGGACGTCATTTTTACCCGTCTGTTAAAAAATTACACTGTAAACATTAATTACAGCTTTAACTTGGCAAATAACCAAGGTATAAGCGGGATAATCCACGGCTAGCCATGCATTAAAGGGTTTTAATGCACTTCGCAGAGGCAACCACCCTCCGCTACGCGTCGGGTGGTTCTTCGCCTCTACGTCGTGCATTAAAACCCTTTAATGCATGGCTAGCCGTGGATTATCCCTTACATAAATGTTTTCAACAGTGTTTGAAGCAAGAGAATTTGCAGTTTTAAACTAAGTTATGATTGGTTGTCAGTGGTGTTATGTTGGGTTATCCTGCTTGTGTTTGACTTCATGTGGCAGTGATTGATTGGCTCATGACATCAAACTATAATGAGAGTATTGCTTTTGAATTGCGTTTGTGATAGTTTGATGTCAAAGGCCGATTGTAGTAAGTATTACAGTAGTATTATTTCACAACAAGTAGTAACATCTAGCGCACATCGTTTTATTGTTGCATCTGTTGAGCCACACTGTTACTGTTATAAAGCCAAATTTGCTGTAAATTTACTAAAGACACGCAGTTAAATATATTAGCACTGAAAAGATGTGGAATCGGTTGTTTTTGAGACCGATTGTACTGTGTATGCATTTGTAGGAGTTTCATTTTCAGATGCAAAATTAATGTGATGAGACTTGTATTTAAATAAATAAACTCATCATGTTTACTAAGGTTTGCACTCGTCCATTCACTGGTATGTGCATTAGTTAACTCCTTAAAACACACATCTTAAACCAAACACACATTTACGCAGCTCTTAGATGGTGTTATCATTATGGAAATGAGATTTTTGCATCCGTGTTCTTTAACCTGCGTCACCCGTAGAAATTTCCACTCCCATCTGCACTTTTTTTGAAGTTGTGCTTTCACAGTAATTTGCCCTGTGAAGTAAATCTGGCTCAATTATTTTAAAACAACAGGTGAAGACTACAACTCCCATCATTCCCATCACACCTCACTAATGACATCATCAAGCTGCAGCTGTTGTAGTGACGTCTAGTGGCAAAAATGACATCAAACGCAGTGATATTACGTGCAAGAGGTATATGAAGATCTCACTGCTCAAGAAGAACAGACAGACACATTGTAATAGACACTGTTTGTGTGTGTGTGTGTGTGTGTGTGTGTGTGTTTTGAGGTGATGTTTTCTTGCTTGTACTTGAACCGCTCACATCTCTCTGTCTGTAGAACCAATTTAACTCTGGCCAGTGTGACCCATTTACAGGACCTGAGAGAAACACCCAGCATACTGTAGCCTACTTAAACTAGCCTATATATACACCACTACTGTGTGCGTGTGTGTGTGCGAGAGAGAAGAATATATATCAGCATGTTGTGTATATCATAGAGATTTGTGTGCGATGCCCTGATCAGTGAACACACTAACAGTGAAAGATCAAATGAGTTTTCTCATAGTTTTGTACCTCATTACTAGAAGTGAATGAGGTGTTGTGGAGGTCTCTGAACCCTGTATGATATCAGACACATTCAGAGATTTTCCATGTTGGGCTGTTAGTGATGTCTCCCTGAGGTTACATGGATCTGTGGATTGAGTCGGCACAGAATCCTCTAGAAGTAAAATCAGCAGCAGCAGATCAAAGACTGAATGAAGTGATCTGGGCAGCTCACATTTACCAACAGAGAGATTCACTGACATGAATGTAGAAATGTCAATAAACAAAAACTAAATCACAGGACAGAAATCCACCCTCTTTATTTTCTTGAATTTCTTATGATGATGATCTACAGATAAAGTAATGTAATGAGGGTTAATGTTATAATAACAGCTAAAGAAGTGACTACTAGAGAATCAGCAGAGGACACAGAGAGATCATAAACCCAATGTGAGTTAATCTTCTTAAGTCTTTATATTGTTTACATTTGAGCTATCATGGATTCATTTCTCTAATCCGTCTCGATTAAACCCAGAAGAGAAGTGTCTGGATGTGTTATTAACCTTCATGAACACTAAGAGGAAGCACAGCACACAATGAATATGATGATGATGATGATGTTTTGAATAACGTTGTGAAGAGCAAACTTGACTTCTTTAAAATGGCTTTAAGTGATTGTTAAACCTGAGATATTGGTTTTGCTGCATTAAAGGATTAACATCACTAGAGATTACAACACTATAGTGAGTTCGTCACTATACATGAAGAGTTAAGAACATTTATGTGTATGTGGATCCTTTTGTAATGTAATATCTTATCTACATGCAGGTTTTGTGAAATTAGTATCTGAAAATCATGGCGCTGGTCCAGTCTCTCCCTGTGTCCGTCGATCATCCGGCACCAGGCCTGGACGCTCGTATCCACCGGCGCTCCCCAACCTCTCCTCCATCAAGGAGAGCAATGGGTCAGGTCGGTAACTTGATTCCCAACCATTTCACCCATCATGACCGAGGACACCTCGAGGTCAGCACCAAGTTTCGTAAGGGCACGCCAGACTCAGGATGGGTGCTGCCAGAGACCTCGCAGGATTTTCTGCTTGGAAGTCGGACCCCGTCCAGTAAGAGGAGGGCTATCGTTGGCAGAGGAAAGGGTTTCGGTTCTCGCTCGTATTCGCATGAAGACTTGATAATGGACAGGAATGATAAAGACGGACCTCCGAAACTGGTCCCCGTGTCAGGCCAGTTAGAAAGGGTGAGTATGATCATTGTGAAGATTCCTCTCACAGAAACTTAGAGATACTAATGGTGTGCTCACACCAGACATAAATGAAGCGTTAAGCATGAGTGATTTACATGTTAAGTCAATGCAAAGACGCAATAAATGTCCTGCGGGGCGATTCACACAAATGACATGGCGCAAATCGAGTGTTTCAGGCTTTTGACGCATGCAACGTTTAAAGTTGTTGAAACTTTGAACTTTTGCGGATATTCTTGCTGTGTTAACAAATCAGGAGCTTGCTCTAGTAGTGACGTGATTACGACTAAGCGAGCGGAGGCAGAACTACGAAACAACAATGGAGGACAAATCATTGTCGCTGTACAACACATCTTCATACGTTTATAGAAAAACTAATAAAAATGATCTTGCTTAAAAGAAAGTGAGTGAAGTGGTAGGACAAACAGAATTAAACTTAATGTAGTCATGTAGAATTACAGACTCTATGTGTGCGCACCTGAGCCGGGACAGTTTGAGTCAGAAAGGGAGATGGGAGGCCAGAGTTTGACATTTTTGCGACGGTAATATGCAATTTCTGAATGATAAGATAAGTAACACAAAAGTAACTTAAAAGTAACGCAAGTATTACTTTCTATGAAAAGTAACCAAGTAATGAATAAGCTACTTTTTTGGAGAGTAACTTAAAGGCGCTCTAAGCGAATTGAAGCGTTTTAGACCATAAAACATTTTTTGTTACATACAGCAAACATCTCCTCACTGTCTGCTTGCTGCCTGTCCGCTGATCAAACTGTAAAAAAAGGCACGGAAGGGAGAGGGAGGAGTTAGCTACGTTCAGTCTGTTTGAAAACAATTCAAACGTCAACAAAAACTAACGTCTCGCAGATTCGCTTAGAACGCCTTTAATATTGTAATGCAATACTTTTAAAAGTAACTTTTCCCAACACTTCTAATGACTTTGGTTTACATGACTGTTTTCTTTCAGAACATTCAGCAGGCCATTATCAGACCCACTGCCTTCAAACCCGTCATCCCCAGGAGTCGCAACGGCATGCAGTTCCTCTCTCCACGGCAAGGGGGCGCTCTGTCTGGAAGCCAAGGTAACCTTAGCATGTTTTCATTAGGAGATGAGGACGTCACCCCGGTAGTAACAGAACGACGCAGTTCTTACAGCGGAGCTCGAAACGGTTTGTTGAGCCACTCTTTCAACGTGACGGACAACTCCTTATCAAACATTCCTGCCTATAACAGCCCTGTGAGCCAAAGTGAGCCAGCTAGACATCACGGACACTCCAACTCCGACAGCGGACGCTCTTCATCCAGCAAGAGCACGGGGTCTATGGGTGGTCGCTGTCCGCCGCTGTCAGACATGGGGTCAAGTGGACCTTCACCGCCTCCTATAGAAGTCTACGAGATGATTGTGAGAGAACTGGAAGAGAAACTGAAAGGTAGAGACCTGGAGCTTCAGCAGCTCAGAGAGAACCTGGATGAGAACGAAGTAGCTATCTGTCAAGTGAGTGAGACGTTATTTTCACACTTACCCAATCATGTATTGTGACGTAATGAGGAAACTCAGAAATAACCATCAAGTAAGATCAGTATGAAGAGCGTGATAAAATGATGGCTGTAACAAAGGTGTATGTGCGTCTTGTGTCACAGGTGTACGAGGAGAGGCAGAAACGCAGTGAGCTGGAGATGGAGGAGTTCAGGCAGACTTGCGCAGCTAAAATGCAGAAAGCGTCTCATAAAGCGCAGCGAGAACTTCAGCTGGTTCAGGTGCAGCTCTTTCAGCTTCAGCAGGAGAAGAAGCAGCAGCACGACGAGATGACCAAGCTCCTGCAGGAGCGTCAGACACTCGAGGAGCGATGTGCCGTCTGTGAACGAGAACACGTCCAGCTGGGTCCCAGACTGGAGGAGACCAAATGGGAGGTGAGGAGAGTTTATGATGAGCAGCATCATGAAGTCTGGTCAATAGAAACAGTCAGCGGTGTTTGTTGTTAATCTTGGGTTTCTAACTGAATCCTGTGACCCTCAGGTGTGTCAGAAGTCTGGTGAGATTTCACTGCTGAAGCAGCAACTGAAAGACCTTCAGGCTGATCTGGCCCAACGCGCCGGTGAGCTGGTGACTCTCCGCGGGCAGCTGAGGGAGGCGCGCTCGGAGCTACAGACCTGCCACGGTCACCTACAGGAGGCTCACACGGCGTCACGGACCCGAACCCTGGAGCTCGAGGTCTGCGAGAATGAACTGCAGCGTCGCAAGAGCGAAAACGAGCTGCTAAGAGAGAAGATGAGTCGTCTCGAGGAAGAATCGTCTCGCCTGCGTGAAACTCTGAGTGTGAGCTCCTCCAACAGAGGAGGCGGGGCATCTGGGGAGGAACGGCGACTAACCAATGAAAGTGAGGAATTAAAAGCATCAAAGCAGCATGCAGACAGGTTGAAGGCGGAGCTCGCGTACGAACGTCAGACTTTGTCTGATCAGGCCGCTGCGTTTGAGAGCGAAAGAAAGAGTTGGGAAGAGGAAAAAGATAAAGTGATTCGCTATCAGAAACAGCTTCAGCAGAACTACATAAAGATGTACACAAGAAATCGAGAACTCGATCGATCTCTCCGTGACCTCAGACTGGAGCTGGAGATGAGAGACCAGGACGATGAGAGCAGTGGAAATGAAGTCACCTTTGATGACATTGCCGCAACTGAGATCTAGTATCTCAAACCGATGTCTACTGCCACGCCATGCATTCAGAAATGCACTCTACATATAATAAAGATCCACCAGCTGCATCTAACAAGTCAACATCCAAACAGTATTGTGAATGACGTAAAGCTTACTGGATTGTAAAGAATGTCTTAAAATATAAGGTGGTATATAGTCTTGATGACATCACTTAAGAAAACTTGTTTTAGAGGAGCTGTGAACGAATCATTTTGATGAACGATTACTAAGACGAACATTGTTTTGAATAACATGCACTGATGAATCATTGACAGTAAGAGCAGATCAGAGCGTATAAGACGAGAAGATACACAGGGTTCATATATGTCAAAAACACATCACCATCATCTACCTTCAGACACACACAACCCCAATGCTTTATACATGCTGTAATATGATGAGATGCTTGCTTACAATCTTACTTATACAATGCAATATTTGTGAAAAACTATTTATTTGACTTTAAGGGTCATTATTTATTTTGGACATGAAGCACAAATACAGTCTCATTTAATGTGTGTGTGTGTGTGTGTGTGCGTCTGCATGTGTGTCTGAAGTAAACTCACAGAAGTGAGGAAGATTTTGTGTGATTCATGGCTTCATCTATCACTCCATCTGTACTAAACCAAACTAAAACAACATTTAACTCATTATTTTCCTTATTAAATACACTGCACATCAGAATGACTGTAATCATGTAATACATAAATATATAAAGAAAAGGAGAACGCTCAGATATCCGTCATCACGTTATCGTTATATTATGTGTTGAGATATATTATTGTAATGAAACACATGATATGATCCACACTGATATTATCATTCATGTGGTATAATCTGAGATATTTACTGACACAACAATAATTAATCCTAAAGTCAGGTTCCATAGACGCTGTGTTTTATGGCCATATACGTAAGCTATAGACTGTTATAATTGTACTCGACTAAAACACTGTTACGGTTTAGATTCATGCTTTATACTCAATAAGTTTATAATGGACACTATAATGTGTACTACATAGAAGTCACTGTGAATAGACCAAAGGATGTTTAAGCGCTCTGTATTGTGCGAGTGATTCTTCTGGCAGTATTGTACATTTTTTAAATAACAGTGTTTGTATGAAGTCAATACATGTCTATTTTTCATGCTGTACTGTATATTCCTATGAGCTATTATTTGTAATTAAACAGCTGCACTGAACAACATTTACTTGAATTTTATTGAAACTTTAAAACATATCTGAAACATTTCTAATTATTAAGAGTTATCCTCACAGTCACCAAAGGCATTCATTTATAAAACAGCATTTGTCCTAAAGCGAGCAGAGCTGCCCAGCATGCTGTGTGTATGAAGTCAGACTGAAGGAGTTTGTCAGCAATATGAGCATGTGCATGGTTGAATCATGTCAATCATTTCCTAATAATAATGTTCATGTAAGAGCACTTCCCAGAATGCTGTGCAGGTTACTCAGTACAAGTGTGACTGTCTATTGGCAGCTACGACAGTCGGTGTGTTCAGTACATTGAAGTGTCTGTTAAATCAATTCAGCTGACAAGACAACGTCACGATGCAAATCAATCTAAAGATTCTGATGTGGTGATGATAAACTCCTAAAGTTCCTGAAGGGTTTAGATCCAACACACCTTCTAATAATCCTGGAGAATTGATTCGCTGGGTCAGGGCTGTTTCATTAAGGATCGGATCTAAACTCTGTGCAGGACGGTTTCAGATTAAGGTAGCGTGCACACCAAAGCTTTCAAACGCGGCCGAAAAAGCCTCCACTGTGATTGGAAGGCCGCGTGAGAACTGACATTAACAAGCTGAGCTTTTCACCCAGAGTTGAATATTTTTTAATCCTCAGCGCGAAAAAAAGCAGCGTTTCTATTGGAAACGATTGAAAACATACACCGAAACATACACCATCGTAAAATCGACATACACCATCGTAAAACCTTTGGCGTGCACTCCCCCTTATGCTGCAGATCATTTTAGTTCTGCTGTATAATTTGACTGGAGTGTTGTGGGGTCTGTGGGTACTTTGACCACGAGCTCCATAGGATCAGTGGCTTTATTTTTGAATGCCTCTCGTATGAGGTCTACAGCATCCTGATGGGTCACACCCTGTAGAGAAACACCATCCACCGACACCAGCTCAAACCCAGCCTGAGACACAGAAAACAGGTTTATAAACTCATCATCTAAACTCAGATGTGCCACTGTCCTGAAGAGTTTAGCTCCAACTTGCCTGAACAAATCTACCTGGATGTTTTAATGATGCGCTGGTTCAGGTGTGTTTGGTTAATGTTAGAGCTAAACTCCAGCATGATATGACAGTGGCCCTCTTAGACACCACTGATCAAGTTTCTTACCTGCAGGACATCATTGGCAGATGCCGCTCCTCCTGGGAAAATCTTCTCGATCTTCACCATAGGCTGAACCCGGGACTCCGCCCCACCTGATATACTGATCCCTAATCAGAGTAAAACACATTTTACTTACACGTCATATCAGTTTTTCCTTTTTAATGTAATGCAAATCATATTTGCGTTTATGACCCTGCATTTAAGCCCTGTAATGTGTAACACAGCTTTGCTGCGAATCTAATATAGTCTTTATCATCTCATCCTTTAGTAATGAAATGTTTAAAACTGTGAATACATTGAGACGGATTCATAAAAATAAATGTATCCATCAAATATTAGAAAGGTTTTGCTCTATTTAGATTTATTTTAATGCACTTGAGGTAATGTGAAATGTCAAATGAAATAATACCCAGTGATTGCTTGGTTTTGCTAATGTTGACTGTATGAAACTCAAAGCAGTCCTGCTCCGTGTGGGCATCATGGTCTTGTGTTTCCCTGCCTGATCTCTGATGTTGCCAGGACTGTTTTATGGGTATCGCAGTTGAATTGTGAAACTTTTTAAGGGATTCGAAGACCTGTGACAGCAGCGGCCTCTTGTGGCGAGGCATGTCCACTACAGTTAACAACACATCCTGTCCTTGTTCCTCTTCACCATCTGTCCTGATCCCTGGAACCCGCCCAGTTTTTGAAATGACGGCATCACCCGAGTGTAAAAACGGGGCATCGGGTCGGGTCAAACTATTCTCAGGTGTCTGTGGAGAGTCTGAATGTGTGTTTTCTGCCAGTAGCCAGTTGGGGAGAAGAGCAGAGGAGCTGGATGATCTTAATGTGTCTGTGTGCTTATAAGCGTCTAGAGGAACGTCCTGTAACGTCCTGAAAGCTGTGGACGTCTGCAGAGGTTCATTCTGTTCTTTATAACAGGACAGGGCGAGCTGCTCTAGATCTTCTTTAACCCGTTTCTGTTTCTCCACGTCCTGCGATGAATGTAGCTCAAACCCACCGTGGAGATCTGAGACAGAGAGACATGTGAGATGATCTGTGATCAGTCAGCTCATTATTTACCGATTACTGAGGTAAAGTAGACATTTACAAAGATTCGTAGGCATGTCCATCTAAGTTAGATTAATGCCACATCCTTTAATATTCCTGTTCCTGTGACTCAACTGGTAAAGCTGTATGTTAACAGATCACTTTGGATAAAAGCATCTGCCAAATGCACAAATACTATGTAAAATACAAACAATATGACCAAGTACAACCCCAAAACAGAAAAAGTTGAGACACTGTAGAAATTGTGAGTAAAAAATGAATGGAATAATTTACAAATCTCATAAACTTATATTTTATTCACAATAGAATATAGATAACAAATCAAATGTTGAAAGTGATACATTTTGAAATGTCATGCCAAATATTGGCTCATTTTGGATTTCATGAGAGCTACACATTCCAAAAAAAGTTGGGGCAGGTAGCAATAAGAGGCCAGAAAAGTTAAATGTACATATAAGGAACAGCTGGAGGAGGACCAATGTTTAGGAATGGGAATGTTGTCCTATTCTTGTCTAATACAGACTTCTAGTTGCTCAACTGTCGTAGGTCTTCTTTGTTGCATCTTCCTCTTTATGATGCGCCAAATGTTTTCTGTGGGTGACAGATCTGGACTGCAGGCTGGACATTTTAGTAGTCAGATCCTTCTTCTACGCAGTCTTGACATTATAATTGATGCAGTATGTGGTCTGACATTGTCATGTTGGAAAATGCAAGGTCTTCCCTGAAAGAGACGACGTCTGAATGGGATCATATGTATCTAGAACTTGTATAAACCTTTCAGCATTGATGGTGCCTTTCCAGATGTGTAAGCTGCCCATGCCACACGCACTCATGCAACCCCAAACCATCAGAGATGCAGGCTTCTGAAATGAGCGCTAATAACAACTTGGGATGTCCTTGTCCTCTTTAGTCCGGGTGAAATGGTGTCCCAGTTTTCCAAAAAGAACTTCAAATTTTGATTCGTTGGACCACAGAACAGTTTTTCACTTTGCCACAGTCCATTTTAAATGATCCATGCCCAGAGAAAATGCCTGCGCCTCTTGATCATGTTTAGATATGGCTGCTTTTTTGACCTACAGAGTTTTAGCTGGCAACAGCGAATGACACGGTGGATTGTGTTCACTGAAAATGTTTTCTGGAAGTATTCCAGAGCCCATGTTGTGATTTCCATTACAGTAGCATTCCTGTATGTGATGCAGTGCCGTCTAAGAGCCCGAAGATCACGGGCATCAAGTATGGTTTTCCAGCCTTGACCCTTACGCACAGAGATTGTTCCAGATTCTCTGAATCTTTGAATGATATTATGCGCTGTAGATAATGATAACTTCAATCTCTTTGCAATTTTTCTCTGAGAAACTCAGAAAACTATTTTTTGCTGCAGCATTTGGGGAATTGGTGATTCTCTGCCCATCTTGACTTCTGAGAAACACTGCCACTCTGAGAGGCTCTTTTTATACCCAATCATGTTGCCAATTGACCTAATAAGTTGCAAATTGGTCCTTCAACTGTTCCTTATATGTACATTAAAATTTTCTGGCCTCTTATTGCTACCTGTCCCAACTTTTTTTGGAATGTGTAGCTCTCATGAAATGCAAAATGAGCCAATATTTGGCATGACATTTCAAAATATCTTACTTTCAACATTTGATTTGTTATCTATATTCTACTGTGAATAAAATATAAGTTTGTGAGATTTGTAAATTATTCCATTACTTTTTTACTCACAATTACTACAGTGTCCCAACTTTTTCTGTTTTGGGGTTGTATGATAATGATGTGATGATAGTGGTCATGTGATATGCTATTGACGGGACATTTAAGCAACAATATGTAGTTTTTTTACCTTTAAATAATGTCTCTAAAATTATTTCAGTGATAGAACAACTTTTAACTGGACAAATTGTACTGTTGCTGCAACCTGAGCAGCCTCCTAGCTGCTACAAGCACACTCTGAAAGTGGCGGTGTAGGGTAGAGCACACCACCCCACCCTCCCCTCCCCCTGCCTGCAGAAGAGTGTCTGATACCAGGCACTGTTGCGCTTTTCAACCACATGGGGGAGCTGTAAGTCATTTTTACATGGAAACTACATAGTGTTGCTTTAACTGATCTATACCTCAAAGTTAACCAAATTTACTTACCCTTTACACAGTGCATGTTATGTAAGGGATAATGTAGAGGCAGCCGGTAGTTATCGGGAAATAAGCCCCGACAGTGTGATCAGGACCCGACGCGAAGCGGAGGGTCTTGTATCACACTGAAGGGGCTTATTTCCCGATAACTACCGGCTGACTCTACATTATCCCGCTTATTACACGGCTACTTGTCACATAAGAAAAAAACTGGACATGAATATGAATTTGAAACATTTTATTGGCATATTTGTTTTAAATTAACATTTTTATCCTTCCGCGAAACTTTGCACAGATGCATAAAATGATCGTAATACCTTATTAAGATCCTCTGCTTCATACTTGTCTGTCTCCATTTTTTTCTCTTTAGCCAGTCTTTGAGAAGTTTTAATGCCCATTCTGTATTTTTTTGTGTGTTGGCTTCGTAGCTGTCATGCTCTATTTTGTCAAGTTCAGTCTCAGTAAGCTCTCTGTGTCTTGTCGTGGTTGTCCAGTGTTTGTCACAAGATGGCGCCAAACAGACAGTAATCTTTATTGATCTTTATTGGCGCGGAGCGATCTTACTCGTAAAAGGAGTACCGGCTATGCGTTATTATTTTGGAGCGGTTATTATTCGAAAAGAACGAACCTGCAAATGTCTCAACTGACCAATCAGAATCAAGCATTCCAGAGAGCCGTGTAATAATTAGAAATACATCACACCACAAAAGAAACATTGGTTCAGTTTTCCTACCACATCACTAGACATCATGTAAATTATTCTGAATGAGAAGCCCCAATCTCCCGGTGACATGAACTTCACCTGTCATAGGAGGAACAAAGTGGCGCCTTTGTGTGCGGCCTGTCCGAGGGGAGAGCAGTGGAGAATTTCTACCTAAATTTAAAAAAAATAAAGTGTCTATCAGCGATCGTGCACCAGAGTTTAAATGTACATTAAGATGGATATTAATATTTGATAAGAACTTTACATGAGCGACTCTTCAGAATATCATAAGCTTCTTTTTCATATGGAGCCACCGTGTGGTTAAAGAGCAGAAGATCATCAGAGGACACAAGCGTTCTGAGAGAGAATAATATTTATATATTTATAACCGGCATTCATCTGATCAGAGTAATTAACTGATAAAGGACATAAAATCTCTTTCTCCAAGAAGAATAAACTGAATCATGAAAGTGGTGACACTAACTTACAAGATTATCAAATCTAAACCTGAGCTCTATTGCAGGCAGGTGTCTTTTAAAGCCGACGTTCTTCCTGATCCCATTTTTTAAACCCTAGTTAGTGTGTAATGTTGCTATAATAGCATAACTAATACCTGTTAAAATGATAAAGGTCAAAGTTCACTGTCAGGTGATTTATTTTCTTTATTAGAATTCACCTTTCAAAGCCTACAGCGAACGGCCAGTTTGGACTACAGCCCTCTACTTCCTGCTTTAATGACGTCACTAGAACAGTTTTTTGACTAAGCTCCGCCCACAGGAATACGTCAGTCGCCAGCTAAGCTGATGGCAAGCTAAGCTGCTATTGAATCACAACACACTAAACAAACTACACAATCAGAACTCGTTACGTATTTCTGAAGGAGGGACTTCATAGAACAAGGAAGACATCAGCCCGTTCTTAGGACAGTGAAAACAGCGCTATACAGATAAATAAACGTTTTTTTACACATGAAACATGAACACATGTTATATTGCGCACTGTAAACACAATCAAAGCTTCAAAACACAGAAAGAACAGAAGCTTTAAAGACGGTTCACTACATGACTATAGATATTCACATTGAAAGAGTTGTACAAACGTACATCACCTGATCTCTCTGAGCAGCAGGAGTTTCTCTGGTGTGTTTAGTGTAGTTAGTAGTGTGTTCACCAGCGCCTGCGCCCCTCCATCTGTTAAATACTGTAGGTAGAGTATATGTGAGTTTAACTAGAGTTTGTTTTCATTTATTATTCTGTCCATCATCAGGACTGTAGGTTAAAATCTCTCTTACTCTCTGACAGATCTCCAGCAGCACATCCACATCTTCATCCTCCAGTAATCTAACAGACATTTCTCTCACCCGAGTCAAAGCGGCCTGCCCAGATACATCATCATCATCATCATCATCATCATACCTGCCTACAGAAACATACAGCTTTTAATCGGACACATTTGACAATAAAGTAACATTTAGGTGAACCTCAAGACCTTTTAGTTAAAGGACAAGTTCGGTATTTTAGACTTAAAGCCCTGTTTTCAGATTGTTTATGGTGAAATAGAATGGTTTTGACTGAAATTTCGACATTTTCGGCTGCCCTGAGAATTTTCGCGTGTTTGTGTTTCAGCTCAGACCTCTACAATGGGTTTAATGGTGCACTGGAACAATCCTTCCTAAAATCCATTAAACTTTCGTTTACAAAGACGTGAAACTCACCGAGTGGTCAGGGGTGTTCACTGATATGCTCACACAAAAATCGCTGCAAAAGATGCTTTCCAACAGCTGTTTTAGCATTCGTTGTTAACTTGTGGACCTATTTCCCCAAACGCCTCACACCCGTACATTCTTCCGCTTAGAGCTTGAATAATAGACACTCCAGCCCAGGTGGTGGCGCTAATCCGCCTTTGCCAATTGCAAGAATAGAAACAAAGTTCCCGGCACGGAGTAATACCGTACATCACAGCACAACTAATACAAGTCAATGGAGTTGGTAAAAACTACGATAAAACCTGTTGGAATGCGTCTTTTGGAGCGATTTTTGTGTGAGCATACCAGTGAACACCCCTGACCACTCGGTGAGTTTCACGTCTTTGTAAACGAAAGTTTAATGGATTTTAAGAAGGATTGTTCCAGTGCACCATTAAACCCATTGTAGAGGTCTGAGCTGAAACACAAACACGCGAAAATTTTCAGGGCAGCCGAAAATGTCGAAATTTCAGTCATAACCATTCTATTTTACCATAAACAATCTGAAAAAAGGGCTTTAAGTCTAAAATACCGAACTTGTCCTTTAAGCAAATAAACAAGTCAACATTTCTGGGGTCTTATTAATAAAACTGTGCGTAGGATCCTTACTAAAAGTCTACGTGCGCCCAAATGGCGTACGGCAAAAAATATTCACTTATAAAACTGCGTATGCACCCCTGTAAGCAATGCACCCTTAATAAACCACAGATAAGCTGCAAGTGTGCGTATGTGAATCTGCCTCATATCCCACCCTGTACACACACATTTTTAACCATAAATAGTCAATGCAAATCAACTCATGAAGCATTTATATGTTTAGAGCAGTTAGAAAGAACCTTGTTAAAATCACATGATTAAGTGCTATAACTAAAATAAAATAAATATTTTCTGCTCCTTTAGTGCACATGTGTGATATGCAGCATGAGTGTTTCTCGCAGTCATATAAAAATTAATAATTTTAATTAAAAAAACATAAATTGTTATTTCCTTTACCTAACAGACTTGCATTAGTTTAGTGCACATTCTCCCATCAAGTTCGTTTTTTTTTATAGCATGTTTCTAGCGCCAATTTGTGCATACGCACACTTTATAAACGAGACCTCTGGTGTTTAATCTTACCCTGATTGCTCTCTGAACGGGACACAGATCTGGAGGAATCTCTCTTCCGGAACAGACTGATAAAGGTTCTGGAGCGCTGAATGGGACGGTTGATCTCTTGATTTATTTTCCACTTCTCTTCTTCTGTTAAAATAGACTGGATTATTACCAGATGATCATGAAATTATTGCCATCAGGAGTTTGATTATTATTCTGAACCATCCTGACAGGAATGATTTTATCACAGTATAGTTGTTTCTGATTGAACTCAATATATTTAAAAACTACATAGCCACTTTGTAACACACATACATCTGGATACTTCATCTTTTATAGCTCTTCTTGCTTTTCACTCTTATCTAAAGCTTTATGGACACAATGCAAAAGATGTGATTATTTATAACAAATTAATGACTCAAAGTCCTGTGTTGGCCCCACCTGATGCAGTCACATGACTTTGCGTTCGGCGTATGGGAGGACCGGATCGACCAGGAGCCATGATCCGGCCTTCTCTCCTGTCTGCCACTTCTTCGCTCCGGATCACAGAGTCCTGCAACAGCTCCACGGTTCCTCGGCTCAACGTTCGCAGTTGCTCTGACTGACCACTGTTATCAGTGGGACCCGAATGAAACTGGGACTCGGTGGAGCTGCGCACGTCAGACATTTTGGCTCCTAAGGGTAAACTAACAGGCAGAGTTGCTTGAGAGAGACCACTCATAGATCCCAGAGGAGTCCCAGATGACAGCGAGGACACAGACGACTGAGAATCAGACTCTGTTTCGCTACCTGCTGAAAGAGTTCAAAGGTCATAACTACCAGAGGCAGACACTACTTGAGTATTTTAAGTACATTTTCCAAGCATCTGTGCTTTATCAGATGTTTGCCTTGGGAAAAAATTACTTTACATTACTAAAAAATGTTCACTACATTCTAAAGCATAGAATCATACTGTGTATTGCTTTATATTGCATATTACAATTGATTTAATACCCAATTACATAAAAATTTTGTACTTTTACTTTTCTGGAGTAAAAGTACAAAAGTACTTTTTACTTAAGTAAAAGTAACAAAAATACTAGATGTTTAATGTACTTAAATATTAAATATAAACCAAAAACGTGAAATTATGAAATGTAGTGGAGTAAAAATTATGATAATATGCTTTGGAATGTATGTTTTTCAAAGAAAAACACTGATAAAATACGAATACTTAAAAATGTACTTTTATGTAGAAAGTAAAAATAATTGAGTAGTTTTCGCCTCTGATAACAACAGATTTATATTGTTGTATAAAAGCTGATATTTTCGAAGCTTACATTTATTCATCCAGCTTAGTTCTGTCACCATCTCTTTATACGCTGGATATCTCCCTGCTTCCTGTGGTGGAAACAGAGCAGCATTTACATCACATGAACTCATTTGTCTAAAAGCAGAAGTATATAATAGACTGATTCACACAGCGTCAATGAGTTTACACAGATATCTGATCCAGGCCTGACACACACACACACACACACACACACACAGAGCGCCACATCAACCATCTGTCAGAGTTGAGCATCACTGCTGTCTGTCTGTCTGTCTGTCTGTATGTGTTGACTTACTTTAATGGTCAGTAAGACATGAGGTTGACTCTTTAACACCTCCACTGCTTTTTGATGACTGATGTTCTCAAAGCTTACACCATTGGCTGACAGGATCTGATCTCCCATTTTAATCCCACCCTGTTCTGCAAGACCACCGGGATCCAGTCTACCAACAGCCAATCAGACACAATAGACCCATAAACATTAAGTGTAATATAATGCAAAATAAAAAAAACATTAATACTACTTGCTATTTATACTGAAGACTGCACAATCGTAAAGACATATTGAAGAATAATGTGTTATTCTGGCCAACAGTACTGTGACTCTGAACACTGGGAGCTTGCAGACATCAGACTGTGTGACATACAGCAGTTGTGTGTTTAATCTTGTACTGACTTTGATATGTATAAGCCCAGGTTATACTCTCGTCCACCACGGATGTTGAGCCCCAGACAGGACTGACTGTGAGAGAGATGTAGGTGAACCGTCCGACAAAGAGCTCCATCTGAGCTGTACGCAGAGACGGGAGCGTTCCATTCTTCTACCACCATCCGACGGTGAATCAGATCCACCCTAAACACACACACATGTTTTCACACAGATTGATCTTTTAGTGCTGGACCTCTGAGGGTCTGGATGAGTGTGGGACTCACCATGTGGTTTTCTCATTGGTGTATCGGACTCCAGGTACACGCCCCACACGCTGAACGGCCAATCGGAGGCGAGTGTGATCCGTCAACACTTTCACAGCGCTGCTCATACTGATATTTTCCATACTGACACCGTTTACCTCTAATAACTTATCACCAACACACAACCCTGCCAGCTCTACACAAACACACACACACACAAGCACACGTATGTACGGTATAAAAGTTTATAACATGCTCTATGCTGATGGACAAAAGTCTGAGAATATGAGACCAGCTTCAGACCTCCTACAGAAACATAACTGTCTTGTGTTCTGAGGTGTTTTTAATTTTAATCAAAGGGTATCCTGAGGAATTCTTTAATGTAGTTGACATCAGCTATTACTAGGGCTGCTAAATACCAGGAATTTAAAGGCTGTAAACTTTTCATGGGAATATATGGGAATAAACTGGGAATTTGAAAATGTTGCATAGTTACCTATAACATGGAACTTAAATGTAGTTAAAAAATTATTATGTAATATATGCAGAAATTATGCAGCACATTTTTGTTTAAAACAAGAAGATTTAATGCCATTTGACATGCACACTGCTTACTGAAGGACCATTGAGGCCACACCCCTTGCATGTACTTGCATTCTTACATAACATACACAGATCATTTCTTGAAGCCGGTAAATCAGATATTTAAATGTAAGCCAGCACTATTTCATTGAACATTTATGAGGTTAGCTATCATGTAGCTGTGATGCTCTTTCCTCTACTTTCTGCTAGCCAGTTTTCGTTAACATGACTATTTTTAATGTTTTTGAAAGATGTCTCTTATGCTCTTCAAGCCTCCATTTATTTGGTCAAAAATCCTTCAGAAATCAATAATATTTGAAATATTTCTAAAGGATTTTTGATCAAATAAATACATTTCTTGAGGAGCGTAAGTATCAGGATTGTTTAAAGGTTGTATTGCATTGCATGTAGGCATGGGCCGGTATAAGATTCTGGCGGTATGATAACCTTTAGCAAAAATACCACGGTTTCACGGTGTTGCGGTATTGCCCTTGCAACACTAAAATGTGTTATTTTCAAATGCCAGGTACAATAAAGCCTTTAAATTATAATATGCTTTCAAAACATATAATATTTTCGTAATATATATTAAATGTAAACATCAAATCAATCACATGACTTCATGATTTAATGAATTTTGTATAAACACAGCTCATACCTTGGAGACGGTATCACAGAACATTTTAGTGGTTTTGAAACCTTGACTGTTTTAAACCTCGGTATACCTTGAAACCGGTAATCGGCCCATGCCTAATTGCATGCATGTCTGCTTATGACCAAACTAAATGTTTTGTTTATGTTCTTATGTGCTAGTTTATATTGACCAAATTCCCCACATTAAGTTCTCATTGAATAGAATTTTCCACCCCTTTACAACCCCAGGTATTACTGATGTGATGTGGGGCATAAATTATTTGACACAGAGTCAGTAAAATGTGACAGTCACTCACCTGCAGAGCTGTTCCTCTGAACTTTACTGATAAAAACACCAAGTCCATGCTCAGATCCTCCTCTCAAACTAAAGCCAAGCTGACCATCATCACCTCTGATGACTGTCAATCTCACCACCTCACCTACAGACGCGCACGCGCACACAGACAGTGAGATGTTTCTGGTAAATTAACGGCTATCATTAAGTTGTTGATGTCATTCCGCACATCAGAAAACAGTACACACACATATCATACGCTTATATTAAAGTATTCGTTCATGTATAGAGTTTTAAATGAGTACAAGCTGTTCATTTTAAGAATGTCTGTAACATTAGACGAGACGCACGGTTAGGTCGGATTAAAGGCTCGTGTGAGTGACGCTATGATTGTATTACATTTAAATAAAACACAAACCTCTTCTATCAATAACATTGAGGTGATTATTTAACCCGCAGGTAAAAACTGTACCTGTATTCTACCTATTTTTACCTGTGGTCATCGTGAGGTAACTCCAGTAATTTCTGACTCCTGCGCTCGTGACCGCCCTCTGCCTTGACTCGCTCTGTGATTGGCCGTGGGTAGAGGATTGTAAGTTTATGATTGGTTTAAACAACCGTCAATCTTCACACAGAGGCCGGCTCTCATCAGATGGTGTCCGTTTTAAACTGCATTTTTATTTTATAACATTTAATAACAATCAAAACGAAACAAATGTGTTCTATATCATTTATTTCATAAACATACATAATATCCACATTACAAATGATTGATGTGTAAAGAGAAGTAAAATGAATGAAATATAGCCTACATTACAATGATATATTTATGTTTATTAAACCCTCACATTTAGATTATTTCTAATATAAAAAGATAATTTGGTCTTTAAGAATCACCAACTTAAGACACTTTCACCCTAAATTAAACACAAGACGACATTTTGTGTATCAAAAAACACCTGGTAGATGATCAGTTGTGTGTCTGATGCTGAGTTGTAAAGCTGTTTTGTGTC
Organism: Paramisgurnus dabryanus; assembly: GCF_030506205.2. Lineage (NCBI taxonomy): Eukaryota > Metazoa > Chordata > Actinopteri > Cypriniformes > Cobitidae > Paramisgurnus > Paramisgurnus dabryanus. The sequence continues at coordinate 38,115,364 of NC_133337.1, read as the reverse complement.
GATGTGTGTCAGGAGTCTGAAGTGTAAATCATCAGGACTGTCCCATTATAAGAGTTTTGGGTCAATCTGTCATATAAACACTCTCAGACCACAAACACACACACACGCACACACACACACAACTGTGTAGATGTTTTGATCTAATTCTGTTTTGGTTGTATTCTGTTGACAGCCTTCAGAACATCTGAGGGATCGGCTTTATCTCCAAACTCTTTCTCCTGGTGCTCCAGCAGAATTCCCTACAACACGGCAGTGACGTCATTTGTATGTGGAATAGTAATCATGTGTCATAAAGATGTCAGGGGAACATTACCTGATTTTCTGGTCCAATCACATACAAGCCTCCTAAAATGAAACCCTCCCCCTTCCTGTTGCCATGGTAACCTTTCCTCCACGCCTGTAGAAGGTTCCTCCACACTCCAAGTCGAGCGATTCCCAATCCCCTCATCCTCCTCTGCTTAGGTCCATAGAAACATTTCTAAAACAGTACAGCAATCTATGATGTATGCTTTTTAATCAAGCAGATTGATATGGGACAGATGATCTTTACTGACTGATAATCATTTTTTCTGGCCCTATGGTAAAAACTCTCTACAATATTAAATATTTGAAGCTATGACTGCAGTTTCTAACTTTTCTGCACTTTAAATAGATATAATCTTTTTAAGATGAGAGAATTTTGTTCATAACACTCAAATCTTGATCACTGTTACACCATCAGGCCTGGGATTATAATGACTGGAAATAACTAAACGTACGATCATTACAGTCCTTTATTACCACACTTGGTAAACTATACAACTTTCTATCGTCTGCATAAAACAGTAAAAGCTCAGGTGAGTTATGTAAAGCCTTGAAATAGCAAAATATAAAATATACTGCAAGTAAATTCTACCCATAATCACCTTCTCATCCAGGAAGATCTCTCCATTAAAGTACGGTCTGAAGTCCTCAATCTCTGTACCAATGTTCTCCTTCACAACAGCATACAGAGGAACACCACTGTTATCTAACTGAGGCTTCAGAGAGGAGAGCACAGACGCCTCCTGACACACACACACACACACACACACACACAATACAACACAACACACACAAAAAAAAAACACTGTAAGTGCTCTGGGATTTGTGTATTGGTACTTAAAAGCAACTGTGAATAACAAAAACAGAACACACACAAACACACACATAGACACACACAGACGCACACCTCTCTGCACAAAGATCATCCTGGTCGTCGAACGGCCATAATGACAGCTCCAGTCTTCTCCCACAAACTCCCAGCTTTATAATTCACCTCATCTGCTCCGAGAAACATAAAGGGTTTGTGATTCATGTACTGTAGAGTTCAAATTAAACTCATGTAGATTTTAGTTTACTTGTTATGTTTAAAAGTTAAACAAACATAAATGACACATTAATATAATTATAAAGTTTTTACCTCCAGTGGTGGATTTGAGATCGGCTCCGGCCAGTGTATCTAAAGATGTCTGAGCAGGTTTGGTGAGAAAGAGATTTGTGTTGACCAACAGGACACAACCAACCACAACACACAAACCCAGAGACCACAAACCCAACCCACAGAAACTCTCCATATCCTGAAGAAACACTGGCACAGACAGAGATCCAACCTTTATATATATATATAGACTGCAACATTTACACAAACTGACTTATAATAAATCTGTTTATATCAATGCATATTCACTTACTGTCTACTGTCGATGATTCAGTGTGGTTTGTGTTTCTTCATCTCGTACTGAACATTCACACTACACTCGCAAACACTTTTAAAGAGAATCATTTGCATAAACAAAGCATAAACCAATCAGGAAAGAGAACCGTAAGAAACTCAGACACCTGACCTCTGATCAGCTGTGATTCATATGAAACCACTGTACTGACACTGTCACTAACACAAATGATCTCTCCATTAAACAGAGGTTTACGTTTACACACATTTACAGTTGCCAATATAAAACCTGTAGATAAGATTTAATGTTGAAGTGTAGCGAGATATAATGCAGATAAAAAGCACACAACATACTACTGCACAACATGAGTGTGTGTTAAAAATATATAAAGTCTGAGAATATATATATAAAATATTTAGAGTAATACATCTGATAACAGTAATAATTAATGACACACAAGTTTTGTATTGTTGAAGGTCTATAAAACATCAAGACTGCTCCTTCATTTGAGTTTAAAGTCAATCTGTCATTTACAAACACAGCTTCCATAACATCAGATTTGTTTCTTTTATGTCCAAACTACATTTCTCTGTGCTCCAGCAAGATTCCATGTGGCAATCAAACAGGTAAATATATTTATAAGATTGTCAAATGCAGATAAACCAAAGTAACTTTCAGTGCGCTCAAGTTATTTTATCAGCACAGGTGTACAGATGTGTGTTGACATACGTGATGACGCGGCCCAATGACATATCCAAGAGGAACCCTGTTTGTCATCATCACTGTCATCTAACTGAGGCTTCAGAGAAGAGAACACAGATGCCTCCTGACACACACACAATACAACACAACACAACACACAAACATAAGACCTTTGACAAAACATATTCCAGTAGTGTGGTGGAACAACAATGGTCTTTTGTTTATCATAGAAGAAAACTTTAATGTTTAAGTGTGTTATGTCTCCTGACAGCCATGATAGCTCCTCCTGAACTTTCCCACAGTTCTCTTGCTTTAAACACACGGCCATCTGCAGAGCAGGGCATAAAATTAAACTCTCACATAGATGCCAAAGAACACCAAGTCATTTCTCAGGAATGTGTTTCAGCATAGAAACGTCTCTGTAATGGTTTTGTAACAGCACCAGTGAAGAGTGAAATCTGTAAGATTGTGTAAAACTGCTTACATATTGCAAACAAATCCTTTTTTTATTCACCATCCTTCTCTCAACTTTAGAAAAGATACATTGACCAACTGCAAGATAATATGGCATGTTTTTAAAGAACCTACTTGAGAAAGAGCAGATGACAAGTGGCCTCCAACATTTTTGTGATCTTTAGTGGATCATCTATCTGTAATGAATGTAGTGATGTACACCTGTGCAGGACACTTCTGCAGGACACATGTGAGAACTTCAGCAGAACTCATCAGATACTATAAACCCAATATACTGTATAATCAAATGCAGTTCAATTCAAATATTTTAAGTTTTGATAATTATTAGGGGTCACAGTAAACTCCTCACCTCCGTCCAGGGTTTTGAGGTCAGTTTCACTCAGCGTTGCACACAAAGGTTGTGTGAGAAACATCTCAGTGAAAGATCTCAACGCCTCGATGAACACCAAACCCAGAGAGCTCACGGCTCGGGTCAACGGCTTCATAACTCACTCCAAACCCAACACTACAGAGAAACAGATCTCCAAAACACAAAGCAATGAACTGCTCACTGACTCTAGACACTCCTGATCTTAAATACAACAGTCTTACACAACCGTGTATACTGTGTGTGTGTGTGTGTGTGTGTCTGTTTTTTTGGCTGCTCACAAGGTTTATATGAAGCTTAAAGGGATAGTCATCATTTACTCATCCTCATGTTGTTCTAAACCTGTAGGAATTTCTTTTTTCTGATGAACACAAAAGAAGATATTTTGAGAAATGATGGTAAACACACAGCAGTAAGTGACCATTGACTTCCATAGTAGGAATAAAAAAAATGATGGAATTTAATGGGTACCGTCAACTGTGAGCTTACCATCATATCAAAATATTTTCTTATAGTCATTTATCGCAATCCTTCCAAATTTTTGTTTTCCTACTATGAAAGTCTTTGGTCACTTACTGTTGTGTGTTTACCATCATTACTCAAAATATCTTCTTTTGTGTTCATCAGAAAAAAGAAATTCATACAGGTGTAAAACAACACGAGGATGAGAAAATGATGACAGAATTTTCATTTTAAAGTGAACTATTCATTTAACAGTTACAGTGTTAATGTGAATCACACAACAGTCTGAAGCATTGACTTGAAAGTTTGTTTCTTTATTAAATCAGTAAGATATGAGCACCTGTCTTTATTTTATCCTGTTAAACAACATATAGTGAAGTAAAGAAAGTGAAGTTACTTTAAATGAACATTAAATGAACAAACACTTGAGTTTCTGGACAATATTCAGCAACAGAAACACACAGAAGAGATGTAGATGTGTGTTTGATGTGATCTTCAGACTCTCTCCTCTTCCTCCTGTACACAAAAACAAACAGCACATATGAGATCACTCTCATCATGACTGACAGGTTCACCATCAACTATTCTGTATTTTCCGCTGTCTTCCAGTACTTCTAACCAGTTTAGTGCAATAAGAATTCATAAAAACGGATGTCTGATGTTAAAATAATGCTTATATTTAATCATATAAAACTATTTTAATAGCACATAATAGGTACATAAACATTATACTTATTTTCAAGAGTTCACACTTACAAATAAGTCAGATAGAATTAATGATATGCGTATTTGGCGTGCTGTCCGAGGAGAGGGCTCTGAGCTCGGCATTTGGCCCGAGCCCGGAGCACCCCTCAACAAAGAGAGGGCTCCGGGGTCTGTATTAGGCCCAAACCCAGAACACCCGCCCCCCCATATTCAGGTTAGGAAGTAACCAAGTAAGTGTGAGGAGACGGGGTGGTGGAGGGATGCTAAGAACTGTCGAAGGATGTGGGAGAGTTAGTTGCATGTTTATATAGGCTTCCACTCATGCTGATCAGGTGGACACCTTATTGCTGATTGTTGACAGCTGGTCGTAATTACGTGATAGTTTGGCAGATTATTTAAACGTGCTCCTCTCGAACTTTGTTAATAAAACATCATTTAAAACAGTGGTTCTTAACGTTATTCCTGGAGGCCCACTGCCCTGCACATTTTGTATGTCTCTTTTGTCTGACAGACTCAGTTCAGTTCATTGAGATCTCTTCTAATGAGCTGATGATTTGATTCAGGTGTGTTAAATAAGGGAGACATACAAAATGTGCAGGGCAGTGGGCCTCCAGGAATAACGTTAAGAACCACTGATTTAAAATATAAACTGATCTTCTGGCTTGTGCATCAATTGATTTCACTTCTGTCAATCAGCCAATCATGCACAGTTACTAGACAACACTGATGATGTAATGTGCTGCTGTCCTGGCTGATATATTCATCTATCATACTAGAGAAACAGCTGTTAACCCTTCACCTGTTGATCAGACGGCAGTACGTCAGGCGGAGCTGAATCCTCAGGTCTCACGGTGTTGTCGTTGTCCTCCACTGTATCTGAATGATTTTCATGTTCTGATTCCTGTTAGGAGAGACAGAAGTGATATCAGATCAATCATTACTCTTTCTCTTCAGAACTCAAATATCATTATTGTCTCCGTATTCACTGACTGAAGCCTGGTACTCACAATCTGCATCTCTGTCTGTCTCTCTTCTGAATCCACTTCATCTGTTTTCTCTGCCTGAGCTTCATCATCTTGAACTGGATTCAGTGAATCTGCTTCACTTTGGCCCTTTAGATAAGGATACAGTAAATTTTATAAATATATAAACATAGATTTCTCCAGAGCACAGAGAAAAGCCTCATTTTCTTCTTCAATACATATGTATTTATTGCGTTGTTTTTTAAGTTGTTTATAATCAGGCCACCAATGACATTTGAACTTCATTTTAAGTGTAACGACTGTTAGCTAGCTAACGTTATAATCACTAACAGAGCGGATTCATGGAAAAGTATATCGTTTATCATCATGTTTTGTTGTGATTAATTTAAAGAAGCTGTATGTAACTTGGTATCTAAATTCAAAATATTCAAGACCATTATTGAAGATCATATTAGAGTTTATTAGAGACTATTGTTGTCCAGTGTCATTGCTGACATATTAACAAATAAATAAATTTGAGTTGAATTGTAAATTCTGGGTGTTGTGAATCAGGTGAGGACATTTACCTGTGGGTTGTTGGGGATCTCATGGATTTGATCTACATCTGTGCCCTGATCTGCTACTTCATCTGATTCATCTTTATTTACCTGCTTACAGATTATAAACATTCAGAGATGTATCCATGACAACCATCAGCTGTTATCATCTTCCTCATCTGATAATGACTGATCACCTGATCTTCTGCAGTGCTGTCAATCAGCTGAGATGGATCTGATTGTTGTGTGACTTCCTTCATTACTGGATCTGATTCTGGGGGATTTGTGGACTGCAGATCTTCAGGTGCAATTTCTGTAATGATCTGCTAAGAAATGTGAACAGACAATCTCACTGTGTGTGTGTGTGTGTGTGTGTGTGTGTGTGTGTGTGTGTGTGTGTGTGTGTGTGTGTGTGTGTGAGTGAGTGAGTTTGTTTGTAAGTGTGTTTATGTGGTATCACCTTGTTAGGAATACCAGTATTTTTGGGACCATATGAGATCCCCATGAGGAAACAAGCTTATAAATAAACCAGAATGATGTTTATTGAAAATGTGAAGTAGCAGAAAATGTTCTGTGATGGTTGGGGTTTGGGTTAGGGAATAGAATATACAGTTTGTACGGTATAAAAACCATTATGTCTATGGAATGTCCCCACAAAATAACCAGATGTTATGAGAAGTGACATAAACCTGATTGTCTTGCTCAGGTGGATCTCTGTTGTCTTTTTCACGTGCTGGTTCTGGCCCAGACTCTTCTGTAAGCTTTTAAGTCAAAATAACATAAATAAATGTTGTTAATGTCAAAACAATTCTTTTCTTCAAAGGTAATCAGACGGTCTGATCTCACCTTGAGTTGATGGTGTGCATCATTGATCTGTTTCTGCTCATCCTCCAGTAGTTTCTGATGGATTGATTCCTCTCGGACTCGGCGCTGCTGCTCCTCTAACTCTCTCTGATAGACGGATCTCTGAAACATTTTGTGATGGAAATATGCTTTTGATTCTGTTTGTGATATTTAACCTTTAATTGAACCAGAATCAGTACTGAAGCAAAATCAGAAACAGCTTAGTGACCTTTAACTAAGTTAACGTTACTTTAGATCTTATTGCAGCCAGAGCTTCATGTGTCACTGTGTGTGTGGGTGTATTAGTTGTGGTACCTCTTGCATGAGTTCACTGTTGAGTTTGTATTTGTGGATCCAGTGCACCAGGAACTCAATGGGGTCGAGTGGTCTCCGTTCTACGATCTCAGTCAAACCCTCAGCAAGACAGCGACCCAAATTCCTCCTCAAATACTCCGCATCCACCTGTCTCACATCCTCATCCATTTTAAAACTCAATACAACACTATTTCAGATCTACTGATTTAATGACGCTAATAAACCGCGGCCACGCTCCTTTGTTAACGTGAGGTTGATTCAGTCTCCATGGTAACGGCGCACCAGTGACGCGCTTCCGGCGACTCGAGATTAACGATTAGTTGCGCTTTCTTCAGTGATCTTTCAAGAAGTTGGTTCGTGTGTTTGTTTGTTATTAAACTGTAGTGTGTTTATTAGTTTATTGTCCATGTACAGTACAACTATTGTGTTTAATGTACATCAGCCCTGTTTAGTGTAGATTAAAGACCTGTTTGTTTGTGTTTCAGTGGGTTGGGGTTTTCCAGTGATGACATCTCAATATAATCCCGTAGACATCAGCAGATTTAAAACCTATAATGATTTTACAACATTAATCTTTTTAACATGAGTACGTGTTTAAAACATTATTAGAGTGATGTGCTGCTGAATGTTGCAGATGAAGTTTCCCCACCAAATCCCTGTCTGGCTAAAGATAAATCCCATCACCGGGATCATCATCTTTTTTGATTTACCAGTTTTAATAAAAAAATATTTTACCAACAACACAATTAGAAAACGATTTTACTTTGCAAACATCAGAAAACAGATTAACTTTGGTCTTAAAATTAAACCAAATATTTTTAACACGAGTGAGAGTGTTCAGAAATAAACCTGCTGTATTTATAAAACCAGTTTAACCATTAAACTGCCACATAATGATGTGAAACATCAGAAAAACATTGCAGAAATGTTACATAAATACCACACAATCCAGACAAACTTCTCAAAGTTTTAACAAACTTTTTTTAGTGAAATAAACCAATTGTAAATTCAACATACACCGGGACAATCATCACATTAAAGGACAGACCTGAGACCAGACCAGAATAATCCTGAATAACAGATTCATCAGATACTTAATGAAAATGAAAGATCGAAACTGATTTTTTTCATAGTGCTACAGGTTACAAAATATGACCACACTGAAATGCATTTATTTTTTAATTCATACCCAAATATGAATCTGTTTCTGTTTGTAAACATGCCATAATGTTTTGTGTTTTGCTCCTAAAAAGGTATTTATTATTCAAAGTTAATCTCTTAAAAGGTACCCTGGTTATAACCACTGATCTAGTGGTTATAACACATGTATGGTTTAGTTACATTAACAATGAGATTGGCAATATAAATGTGTAAATGAAAACAGTAAATGTCATAGTTTTAATAAACATGAAAAATCTTTTTTAATCAAAGGCTGTCATTTTGTTTTTCATCATTATACATGACATCAAATGATGTGAAGGCTACAGCGAGGTTAACGTAAATAACAAGTTTTCAGACTAACTTCACACTAACTAAAGAAGTTTCAGATAAAGACAATCTGAAAGATAAGAATGTGTGAAATAAAAAATTCTCACATAAAACTATAGAAGATACCATAGTATTACCTATAGTAAACTGTAGTAATATTTCCCCAAAACCCTTACACGTCATCAATTACAAACATAATGGCGGCCTCCAAAGGTTTAAATGAGAATTACATGTTAAGGTTTTTTAAATTAATGAAATATTTATTTTGTTTCTATCAATGACTTTTAGTAGTTGAAAGTAAATCTAAAGTATTCAAGCATACTAGTCTTCATAGTCGGGGTACCTTTGAATACATGAAGAGATTTCTCCCAGCGTTGTGTCTTATAAATCAGAATCCAGCTCAAGTTGCTGCTAGAATGTCAGCGAGTATAAAACCACAGGTCAATAATATGTCATGAATACATCAGACCTTTGGCTGTGATTTCTCCAGTGTTTGGTCTTTTTCAGAAGAAGTTTGTCTTCTCAATACACTCACGAGAGTTTCTGTAGATATGAAGCTGAACTCGTGTGAGAACGAGCCGTAAAACAGCAGAATGATGAGGGCAAACAACCACTCCAATACTGCAGATCCATGCTGGAGAACAAAACTTTCCTGAACAAAAAATACACCACCTAAAGGACAAAAGTTAAGGAAGATTGATTCAAAAAATAATATAACATGATGTCACTCCACCCTGACCATACAGAAATAACTCCGTTCATCTCTTTATTTACAAAGACAGATGGTAGATTTTCATGATTGGGGTACACAGGAGTCAAAATGTTTTTGATATTGAGTCTGACAGACAGACAGACAGATGTTTAAACAGACAGACAGATGCAGTGAAGGATACTGAGCACGATGGAGGTCAATGCCAGTGTGGTGAGCGTCAGTCTCAGATGAGCTACATGTAAATCTCTGTGTGTTTCAGCTGTACGGTACGACAACAGCGTCTGGACGCACACAAACAACAGACTGCCAGGAAAAGACAGACCCGCACCAACATAGTGAAACACTTTAGCATGATCCACCTGCAGAAAACAAACACAATGACACACAAACAATGATCATCAGAGAAAACACTGAGAACTGATCATCTACACTCAAAACTTTAATGAATAATGGACTCTTCTGACGTCTTCAGCATGAAGAACGAAAGTTTATTTCAGTCAAGTGCCCACATCAAGCTGATGGGTATGTTTTTGTTTTGTCACTGATGATTTATAGATTAACCCTTGCTTAAACTTTCAATTCTAAACATGATCTTATTTTATTGAAAAAGTCATTATGTCTCAGTTTTCTTACTTGAAAGTTTCCTACGATCAGCAGTCCAGCAGCACAGAGCCAACCAGCACAAAGTCCCTCAACGTTTAACACACTGTTGTTCTGCTTATGAATCACCTGTGCATACCGCAGCAGACCAATCACAATCACTGAAACACAGACCAATCAAAAGATTAAATCTGGGCACAAACTAATCCTAGACTTACCTGGTTAGCCATCTAAACCAGCTTCATAGTACAGGAGACAGAATGAAATCCACACAACTCACCCATGAATGATGAAGCCGTACACAGCAGACTGAACCAGCAGCTCTCTGGAGGAACACCACCACATTTACTACACACACACACACGCACGCACGCACGCACGCACGCACGCACGCACACACACACACACACAAACACACACACACACACACACACAGAGATATGCACGCACACACATGTTGGTCAGCAAAGTTGAACAGAATTAAGAGTCTTGTATTTGTGTGTTTGTTGTGTGTTGCAGTACCTAAGAAGTGGGATGTTGTCTAATGTGCAGCAGAGGTCAGAAGTGCTCTGAAAGACTAAAGGCGTCTTACACGATGAGTTATAAAGCCTGTCAATCACAAATAATAAACTTCATTAAACAACAACTGATTACACAACATCAAAACAGAACAACAGCTGATTGATTCATTGATTCATTCATTGATTCTCTTCATCAATATAATCTAATCAACTGTTACAGGAAAGATTTAATCACTTCTTTATTGATATTGTATTGATATCTGAAGAGATCAATCATGACACACACACACACACACACACACACACACACACACACACACACACACACACACACACACACACACACACACACACACACACACACACACACACACACACACACACACACACACACACACTCAATATTCACCAGTTATTAACAGGACAGATGTGTTGATTGTTCAGGGCTATGGCATATCTGTAAATATGAAAGCAAAGCTGTTACTATAGTAAAACACACATTTCACTGTTAACCATCATAAATCCATCTTACTAGTCAAATAAAAATCATTTGTACACAAACTTATTAGAAACTTCAATTAAAGAGTCAGTTTAGGTTGACATCACGTTTCCTTACTGTACAACATTAAAAACTCATTTATTAAACACAATAAAACTTCAGTTTTACACTTCATGAGTCTGAATTAACAAAAGAATATATCTGATCATCTCTAAAATAATCCCTCCCTACATTTCTGTCGTTTTTTAAGTACAACAAAACTTTTACCAATACAAAACTATTGACACATCTCTTGTGTGTGTCTGGTATGTGAAGACAATAATAACACAAATACTCACATAATCCAGATTGCAGGGAGTGTAAATACAGGCAGACTGATGGGAATCAAGAAACAAAGAGACATTGTCCTTCTTTCTCTGAATCTCAATGAAACTACACAAACACATGCAGACCAGACACACATATCATCACGCGCGCCCGCGCACGCACGCACGCACACAATAAGTCAATATAAGTGCTGCTCATCTGATCTGAGTGCAGTTTTAAAGCTCCTCCTCTTCATTACTCTTCAATTCAAGACTTCAGCAGGAGCTCAACACATCTCACTGATCTCAGGTCAGACAAACACCTTTAAGTCTATCAGAGCGCGCCACCTGCTGGAAGATAAAACAGCTGCTTCGTGAGCGCGCACAGATTCATAGTAGGTCCGTCAGTGTCCAGCAGATGTCGACGGTAAACTTTCTCTTAATTTCCTTCTAATATTCACTAAAAGTATGTAGTATTTTTATTATGAGAAATTATAGACATTTGAGTGCATTGAAAGAGATGTGTCAATGACAAAAAAGGCTTCTTAAAACGTTTTTTTTTTTTGTAATAATGCATATTTTGACTATGTGTTTAGATCTTTAATTTGATGAATAACATTTCAATATACAGTACAGGCCAAAAGTTTGGACACACTCACTCATTCTTTATTTATACATTATTCCATATAACATAATAATAATAAAATCATCCAAACTATGGCATAACACAAATGCAACTTTGGAAATTATGTTGGTGACTAAAAGCATCCAAAATAAACCAAAACTCTGTTATATTTTATTATTTGAAGTGCAGTCACCCTTTGCCTAGAAATTGTTGAACCGAATGCGTATTAATTTTTTTAAGAAGCTTCTTTAATGTTTAATTTAGGATGAATTTTAAAGAGTATAGAAAAAGTTAATATTTAATCTAGGCTCTTATTGACTGCTTTTTCTTCAATATTCAGTGTAAGTCATCTATTTCAAAAATAATATTTTAAAATAAAATGTATGTTTAACAAAATGAATCTGTTTGGCACAGGTATATTTTTGTCTACAAAAGTCATTTTAAGCATTTAACCATACACCTTCAGCTTAAATGATTTTTAAGATCATAGTTAACATTTTAGTCAAGTATGTCCTAACTTTTGGCCTGTACTGTATGTATATGCATTATTCTACGTTTTTTAACTTCCCCATTAAAAAATGTTAGGTTGTACTTCCTAATGGCACCATGTGACGTTTTTAACTAATTCACATTGAACAGGGTTTGTTCATATTGTCTTTAATTATTACTATTCAATTTCTTATTTTACATTGGTTGTACAATGAAAGTTGCTATTTTTAGTAGACAAAACCTTTTCATTCATCCAGAAGAATCACTTAGGGTTCTCTGAATGATACAGACATTTAAGAACATCCAAATTTCTTTAATAATTGAAAAAGTTTTTCAATTATTTTTGCAATTATCTTTAAAACTACTAAAAATTGAGCATTTTGTTTATAAGAAAGGTTTCAAATATAAAATAATATACTTTTGACTACTATTTAGCACTGAAAGTATGCAGGTATGTCTCTCTCTTTTTACAAGAACTATATTGGACTAATGATATTTTTATCAGAAACATTTAAATTTAGTTTAGCAAGTGTTTAGAAACAAGAGTTTTGTGCAGAAACATCTATAAAATCACCACACCAAGATAAACAAAGATCATGCTTAAAAACAAAAAGACTAAAAATGTTTTGGTTAATAAATTGTTTATTGATCTTATTATTGTAATAAATCTTGCTTGTGTAAATTAATTAAGACATGAAAGGATTTAAATATGTCTTTACATTCCTCTGAGTATCTCACCTGAACAGGTGTTACAACATTACAGCCATTACAAAGCAGCAGACATCATGTCAGACATCTACAGTGTAGGCAGTCAACCAGACGAACCCTGGTTAGTGTAGTGACTATCCAGAATAACACATTTAAGTGCCATAAACCACAGGCTGAGATGTCTTACAGCATCATCTGATAATAAGACTCATCTCAGTATAAAAAAAATCTTCAGGGGCAACAGGGTGTATTTTACTAAACAAAAATTACAAAAAAGTGTCCCATTAAGAATCTACTTTACAATATAAACTATAAGCATCCGCACAATGCTTTTTTTAAACAATTTAAACACAAAATAATCCAAAATATTTCTCCGTACAATTAAAAGAACCCTTTTTATACTCAATGAAGAGTGACATGACTCGTTTTGATAAACAAATACTATAAAATATTTGTAATAGAAATTATTTTGATGGTCTGGTAATCATGTTTTTCTCAGATCAGAGATGCTTTTGTCATCACATACAGTTAATCTCTTCGATGTGAATCAGGAGCAGCGACGGGTCGATTCATCAGAACTTCAGAGGAAATGTTCACCCCAGATTCATCCTCACGTTCTGTATGCTGCTGTCAGTTTTCTCTACAGCTCTTCATCCTTACGATGACAGTACATGTAGTGCAAAGTGGATTGGATGATCCATACCCAGTAAACATGTGAAGAGGTTTTAGGGTGAACGGTTCCTTGAAGTTCTCACTGGTGTTTCATCCTCTTGTTCTCCTCCCGCACTGCTGGGCCTTTAATGTACGACTGATAGAAGAATGAACAGAAGAGCACCAGGTAGCTCAGGTACATCAGCGAGCCCCACATGATGTTGTACGTGGTGGACACGCAGTGGACGTCGTCTCTCCAGCTGTTGACGAGACCCAGCAAGCTCAAACCCACCACCATCTGCACAATCTGCATGGTGGTGATCAAGAGCGCGATCGGCCTCGGCACACGTACCCTCGCTGCTTTAGCTGCGTAATAACTGTACATGATGGAGTGTACGATGTAATTCATGGACATAAACCAGCTGCCTCCTGCCACGCGGTCTCTGTAGGAGTACCAGGAGAACAGCAGTACGGTGATGTGATGATACCAGTGCAAGAAGATCAAACGCTGCTTACGAAGAACTATGAACACAGTGTCACCTGCAGAAACATCAACAAGACACTTAACAGATCGAGCAGACAAACCCTTTCTGGAGTAAAAGCTTTTATTTTCTTTCATCGTAGTTTGCATGATTTTATATTACAGTAGAGGTGGACAGAGAAGTGAAGGAGGAGTAAATAATTGTCATGATATGAATGGGGACAGATCTTACCGAGCTCAGGGACTTTGCTAAGGGCAAAAGCAAACGCCCAGAACTTGGTGATGGGGGTGGCGTAAAACGTCGTGTCGCACACAGACTGCCTGAACCCGTCTGACGTCAGAACGTTCATCACGTACCAGCCTGTCCTCACGGCGCCTATTACGCTGATACACAAGATAACAAAAGATACTCAAACACTTCAGTCCAACTGAAATAAATACCACAAGAAAATGTTAAACATCTGACTGAACGCTGTCATGCTTCTCCAAGTAACTGCGCTCTTTGTATTTCTGTATGTTGTGATGTGTCACAGCTCATCAGTATATTATCAACATCTGATAAAGCACATTTAAATGTATGTTTATCTACTGAAACCAATGTGACAGAAAACTAAACAAAGGGGAAGGATGATTTTACAATATATCAAAATCAATCTTTACAGCAGTTAATTACACACACACACACCCCTGCCATATCTCACCTAAATAAAGCCAAACATAATGACCACAGCATGAGAGGAGTCCGCAGGTCCAACTTCTGTCTGTCCTTCATAAAAACACGTAAAAAATATATACCAGCCGCATACACACCAGACAGAACGAACGCCGTTCCCCTGAAACACAACAATCATCATTCATAAAATATGACTGATACATGTCATTGTCTTCATCACTTTAATAAATTTATATTTCATTCATCAGTCACATCTGAATTCACATGAAATCAATTCTCCATAAATAGAAATGACACTGTGTGTCACATTATTATTATCATTATCATCTCATATACTCTTTGTCATCTGAACCTGGAATAAAATAAATGATCTATCAGAGAGATGTTGATGATGTCACAATCAGGTTCAGGTCAAAGGTTGTCAGTTTGTCTGTCTGTCATATGAACCTGATCTGATCACAGGCACTGATCAATGAATCATAGCAACAGCATTGTCATAAATAATCCAGTTATAAATCTATCATAAACCTGACCACCAGCATCAACTACATTCACTAGAACAAGAAGAACAGAACAGAACATTTTCTCTGTTTAATGCAATCTTAAATTCTACCATCAGCTATAAATGTTATCAAGTCTTTTAGTTTGTTTAAAAGGTGTATTGTGTAACTTTTAGAAGGATTTAATGACAGAAATGCAATATAATCTACATATCAGTGGTGTATAAAGACCTTACATAATGAACTATATTGTTTTTATCTACTTAACAGTGAGGAGGCCAAAAATTTTAATCTGAGTGGACCTCAATGCCTCCTCTTAAGTGACATCATTTTACAATATAGTGGTTAAATGGATTATGGTTTTCAGTCATGGATCAAATAATTTAAGGATCAGCAAAAAACTGATATAAGGAAAATAAAATAAAACAAATCAAGAAATTATAAACATATGCAAAAGAACAAAGTTACAAATAAAGTATTCACGGAACAGAAATATAATCAAATGAAAACCAACACTTCTTCTTCATTCTATAAAGCTACAGAAGTGATTTTCTTTTGTCTTCTGTTCTTTGATTAATTAAAGGACACAAATATAAGCAGATTTCTTGAGGGTACTGTCACTTTAAGATCGGATAAGCACGGATCCATGTACTGTTTGCGTTTACTTTAGGGCTTTTACGTGCTCTTAACACTGGGTTATCTTCGTTCTAAACCCTGATGTAACCCTAGGTTAAGGTTGTTTCACACTTGTAATTAAGAAGCGGAGTTATCCCTTAAAATAACCCATAGTTATGAAACCCTGCTAGCCCTGATTTTTTTTATTGTGGTGCCAAACACATGCAGTTTGAAATGAAGCAGGGTTATAATGTTATGACCCCAATTAAACCCAGCTGAAGCAGCTCATCAAGGTGTTTAGGGCTGCTCTATAATTACAGACAGATGTGTATGAGCAGAGTTTCAGAGGAATACACATATGAAACGTCAGATTATAAATACCCAGGGTTATCTTTTAACCCATGGTTAGGTATGAAAAGTGTGAAACGGATAACCCAGGATTCCATTAACCTGGGGTTAAGAATGACCCGCGGTTAACTATTTCCAGTGGAAAACCCTTTTAAGACATTACTGAGAGTTTTTATGAAAATGACTTGACTAGACTGTGGTATTTCTAGATCATTTTGTTTGTATGTATTTGTTCTGTGTTTGGGTGCTTTTTGAAACATGCGTCTCCGAGCGTGTCCATTTGAGTCTCTGCGCACAGTAAACAGCTCACTTTAACATCTTGTGCTCAAATGGCTTGGATGTTAACATTCGTAAGGTTTAGAAACACATGCAAATGATAAACATTATATATATAAATAGTTATTTATTTTCTAAATGATGCATATTTGAGCGATTATTATTAAAGAGATTAATATCATTTATGCGTGATTTCTTTTACCTTTATTTTGTGTCTCTTTTGTGTCAGGCATTTATTTTGACAAGACACGTGATGCACACAGGATCTGCAGAACACATATTTTGAAAAAAGGAACCACACACATAACGGGCGCCCTCGACGACGACATGTTTGTCCTGTGGTGAGCTGTTGGTTGCAATTCACAATCTCACCACTACATGCTGCTCAAATTTACACACACCACCTTTAATTTTGGAATGACCAGGTTTCATGAGATTAAACCCTAATAACTTTAAACATTTATAATGAAACAAAAACATGTACTAAACTCATCAGAATGTGTTATAAGCTCAAAACATGTATGTTGGTTATATAATTATATAATTATCAGTTTTTAAATTTATTTGAAATATAATTTAAACATATTTTATAAAGTTAAAGCATTATCATATCACGTTTTGAACGTATCGAGTAATCGCACATTATATGTTCATTTAATACCGTGCAGCTCTATCCTTTATAAATGTGTGTGTGTGTGTGTGTGTGTGTGTGTGTGTGTGTGTGTGTGTGCGCGCGCGCGCGCCCGCGTTCATTATATCACAGATTTGTGGACTTTCTAATCTTACATAACCTGCAACAATTTTCAGAAGCACATGTGGCAATAAAAATTCTACTCTATTAAATTGTACTCTATTGTATTTTGTGTGTATGAAGTCTGTATTAATCAGGTGTTTATAAGTGTTTTAATGTTTTATAATCATTATATTTGATCATGTTTCCATAAACTCACCAGTATTCCTGAAACCATTCATTCCACCCGCGATCATCAAACTGACGCTCAAATTCAAACGCGTGAAGTGACGCGTTCATGCTGAATAAACTCTCCGGTGTGATTAAACCGCGATCGGTCAACGGAGTTCGGTGTCGGTGATCACGGCGGCCCGCCCTCCTGTGAGTGTGGGTGAACACGCGGCAACATTCCCGGCCAATCAGGATCGACCGGCTCGTGTGGTTTTCAAAAGTAATCTTCCTGCGTGAAAACAGAGCTCGCGCCCCTAAAGTTCACATTTACAACTCAAAGCAAAGCTGTTTCAACTTAAACTGTCAGAAGAAATGACGCGAGGATCAATTTAGACACCTGCACAGGTGAAACTCCGCGACCCCCTCTATTCTTCTTTGATGTATTTGACACTTCAATAGGAAAACTTCTCTTCAGCCCTGATGTTTTTAATGTCAACAGATTTTTTCGTTCTTTGCTGCAACAAAACATTATCTTAGATTGTTCTACTGGGAAAGATTAATGAAAGGGTTAGACAGGAGGCAATATGGAGTTTACCAAGCAAGATGATCAATTTAAAGAAAATACTTTTAAAATATTACACAGATACTATCCAGTGAATACATTAATATCCTTTTTAAATGTAACAAGTAATTTAAACAGGATTTTTCTGTTATACAGTAGAAGAAACTTTGTTTGATTCTGGCATTGGTCTCATGTAAGAAATCTATGAAAAGATTTGTCTAGATTTATAATTGAACATATTGACCCCACCTTCACTTTATATTTAGAAAATGTTTTGTTTGGTTTTACAAAGGTCCCATCCAATAAAAGGAAAGAATATTTTATTATTATTAACTTTGTTTTATTTTATGCAAAATGCTATACATAAATGCAAATATCGTAAAGATAAACATTTGTTTTTGGTTCTTAAAAAATAAATTGAAATGTATACGAATACAAATAATAAGAACTAAACATATGCTATATGTAAATCTTTTAATATATTTGTGTATTGCTTGTTCAATGTAATGTGTGTTTTTTTTAACTTTGTTTACCTTGGTCGTCTGTAAATTCTGTAAAATTCATTTAATAAAAAAAGAAAAAAG
Organism: Paramisgurnus dabryanus; assembly: GCF_030506205.2. NCBI lineage: Eukaryota > Metazoa > Chordata > Actinopteri > Cypriniformes > Cobitidae > Paramisgurnus > Paramisgurnus dabryanus. The sequence continues at coordinate 38,096,745 of NC_133337.1, read as the reverse complement.
GTGAAATTCCGCGAGCTGCCATGGCAGAGACTGCAGAACCGAGACAACAAAAACACACTTAAAAAAAGAGAAATGATGAGAAAATCAGAATATTGAGTTGAGTAGTTGTTGTAAACACTATCTTTACCGCATCTGCAGACTTTTATTTTGAAGAGCGCACGGTCAAGCTTCCGGGCTGTGGTGAGCGTGCATCCTGCTACAGTTGCAGTTAACATATCCCAGTTTTAGGATAGGAACGCGATTACTCTGTCTGCTGACATGAATAGACATAAAGTGAGATTCATTCAGACAATAACTCTGATGTGTGTGTATGTCGTGTGTTTATTTATTATGATACAATGACTCAGAACTGATTGATTTCATGACTCGTCAGTACAGGAACACAAACTCAAACTAAACAATCAACTCATGCAAGAGGTACAACAAATGACACACACACAAGACACACAAACCTTTATTGTAGTTATTGTGTGTGTATTTGTGTGTAGTTCAGTTGTGTGTGCTGCTGTGTGATATTATTGTGGTTTGTTATCAGTGTGACACAGGTTGTGTTTGTCTTAAAGGCGTTGCTGTTACACAAGCTGATATGAATTTGACCAAAACTTGACTCTTTCGGACACTTTATATTGCACACATCTGTGTTAGACAGCAGTGTTAGATGTATGTGCAAAAATGAAAGTGCTTCTTTTAAAAGAACCAAGAGATGATGAAAATGGAGCAGACCCTTATATTAAGGTAAAGTTGGATGAAATTATGAGATTAATATCAAGATCATAGCAGACTGTAATGTAATGTTGTTGTTGTTTATTAGGAACTCTCCTCATATGGACACACAGCTGATTTAATTCCTGTGCTGTCTTTTACATTTGTGTCTTTGGATGAGCTGTCAGAGCGGGTGAGCTCGAATCTCTTTTTTTTCTTTCTCAGTTGTTTTACAAGTAAATAGTTAACATGTTGTTTTATATGTAGTTAACATGTTGTTTTATAAGTAAGTAGTTAACATGTTGTTTTGGAAACATCAGCTTTTTCAGCCCGAGAGGTTTGGAGGTTTGATCTTCACAAGTCCTCGAGCCGTTGAAGCTGTAAGGATCTGTTTAGAGAATCACAAACACGGTGAGTTCTGAGCTCAGATGAGTTTTTTGTGTGTTGGGTTAGGGTTAACTAGTTGACCTGTATGACTGGATGTAATGTGACACTTCAAAACTCATTGCTGCTTGCCTGCTAGTTTAAATTTATTTATCCACTTTAAAGGGAGGCTAATATTTACTGCGCAATTGTAGCTTTTTCCAATATAGATCAATACATGTAGAACTAATGCATTTTCATCACACTTTGATTTAAATATAAGATAAATATTTCTCAAATGAGTTCTATTAATTCCTACAGTATCACAGTCATAATAATTGCAGCAGATTCTTATCGACAGCCACTAGAGGTCCATGTTTCATCCAAATGTCCCATCAAATTCCAATACGGTTCTGGATTTTAAATAAGAGGTTGCTGAAATGTGCTATGAATTTATATAATAAAATGTGAAATTTAAATAAAAGTCAACCTTCTATAGATACATTTGTAATAATATTCTACTTAATATATTCTGTAATAATTATTCTTTAATACTTTTCTATATAAAGCACTTTGAATGACCTCTGTGTATGAAATATGCTATACAAATAAACTTGCCTTGCCTAATAAACTTTATGTATAATTAAGTTATGATACACAAACTGCTGGTAACATTCAGGAGCCCATTTCAGAAAGGAGGTTAAGTGAAAACTCTGAGTATGTTAACCCTGAAATGAGGAAAACTCTGAGTTCTGAATGGGAGTTTGGTTAAACCCAAGACAGCAGGGTAGGTGAAGCCTGTTTCAGAAGGAGAGGTAACTTTCTGTTTCCAGGATAACTTACTCTCTGAACCTAACCTGGTCAGGAGCAGGTTTAATTCTGTAAACTCAGAGTTTCTTGCGGTCTCCTCCCCATCACTGGTGTTTAACTATCTCGTCAGTTCATTCATTCATTGTGCACATTTTTATTACATACATAATAATAATAATAATAGTTTTATTTATATCGCGCCTTTTAAGAATCCAAGGACACTATAAATGAAGTTGGTATACAAACATGAATACATATGAGCAGCAAACAGTCAGTACACAACATGTAATCAAACAATCTACATTAGACTTACAAAACCACCCATAGTGCTGGAGAAGACAGACAATCAATTAACCAAACATAAAGTGAATAAGTGAGTTTTGAGATTAGTTTTAAAGGTCTAAAGAAAAGAGACATCACAAAGGTCTTGCGGTAGTTTGTTCCAGAGCTTAGAGGCGGATAATATGCTGAAAGTCCTAACCCTACATTTTTAGCTGTTTTATGGTTATAATCAAATTGCCAGTGCAAGTCATTTTAAGGTACTACTTTATATGTTTTACACAAAAATGCCAACAAAAAATGTAAAACAGTCAATTGAAATGGCTTGTAAAGCCAATCTGATATACTTAGGTGCAGAGACCACCAGTGACTAAAATATCATGAGGATCCTGTAGATCAGGGGTGCCCAACCCTGCTCTTGGAGGGCTACCGTCCTGCAGACTTCATTTACAACCCAGTAGTGATGGGTCGTTCGCGAACGCCGGCTCTAAGAGCTGATTCTTTGTAGCGAACGAGCAGAGCCGAATCTTCAGACGCATGCAGGGGAGCCGGCTCTTCTAAGGGAGCCGAGCCAGAGCCGAATCTATGAAAAGAGCCGGACTGCCATCACTAAAATGTAGAGCCGGAGCTTGAGCCGAAAGAGCCGAATCAATGGAAAGAGCCGGACTGCCCATCACTACAACCCAGCTCCAACACACCTGTCTGTAATTATCAAGCAACCCTGAACACCTTCATTAGCTGCTTCAGCTGTGTTTGATTAGGGTTGGAGCTAAAATCTGCTGGACGGTAGCCCTCCAGGAACAAGGTTGGGCACCCCTGCTGTAGATGATGATGATGTTGTATTCATATGTTGGGAGAGGATTATGAGATGCAGAATAAATTATTGTAATATTCACGTGCATTTATTTGATTGTTATCATTTTTCTGTGCATTCATTTTAGATATATCAATTCTCATATTAACGTTTGTGGCTGTGCTCTTACATCTGATTAGATTAGCTGCTGGTGTAGTGCTGTGTTCAGTGGTCAGCGTTGATGTACTTTTAGCAATCGGTTTTAATAATGACAAACATTTTTAAAGTTTGTAGCCTTTTTAGTCCTAAAACTAATTCGATTTTTAGCTGCTGTAATGTTCTTTTTGTCTTCAGCATTCCATTTGCATGAAAATAAATATATGGTTCAATAACGTACAGTCCTTAACTGTGATAAAAACTAAACAATTTAAAACAATTACAACAACAACTCTTTTCTTTAAAATATTTGCTGGTAGTTGCTAAATCAAGTCAGAGCTTTAACTCAGAGTTGGTTGAACCTCCTTACTAGAACTAGAACTAGTTTTCTTGCTTTAGACTGAATATTTATTTATGAATCCAGTTCTGCAGAGAGCACAATTGAAATGTTTTAAAGCTCTGTGAAATAAAATGATGTCGTGTGATTTCTTTGTTTTCATTTTTCAGAGTGGGACACAGTAAAAGAAAAATGGAATTCAAAGTCAGTTTATGTTGTTGGAAAGACTACAGCATCTTTAGGTCTGGTATTTTTACACACTGCACACACACACACACAACACAAACATCAGTTATAACCCTGGACATCTGCTTGAAAACACCTGCTGCTGAAATTGCATTTTAATTTGAATAAAGCAATAAAATGATTCACACATTTTCTGTACATCAGAAGATTTCCATGCAGGTCCTTTCACATCAGTGAGATTCTAACACACACCTGTCACACAACTTTACATTAACTTGTGTGTGTGTGTGTGTTTGTGTGTGTGTTGTGCACCTGTGTGTCAGAAGGTCTTTAGTGTTTCTCTCTCACACCTGCTAGACATTGAACACCTGTGCCATTTCTAATGTTATTTCTCTGATCTGCTGTTTTTTTTTTTAGAGTTGAACGCTGTAATGATCAAGAGTTTAATAGTTTCATTACATTCAGAGCATTGTTTAGGATTGTTGCTGTACAGCTGATATGATACTTTATTGTATATATTACATTGTATTATAATCTCTGTTATTTGCAGTTGTAGATTTGGGTCTGAACCCGGTGGGTGATGATACTGGTACTGCAGACCGACTGTCTTTACTGATCCTACAAAGTAAATATTACTCTTACTATACGAATGTAGGTTCTTCACACTTGCATCTGATATTTGAGCTCCTTTGATTCTTATGTTTATGTTTGTTGTGTTAAACACAGGAGAAAATCCTCATCTTCTGCCCCTCTTCTTCCCCTGTGGGTCCATCAAGCGTGAGGTTCTGCCCACAGCTCTCAGAGAGAATAGTGAGATGAGATTTATTACCAACATCTGTTCATTTATCAGTCATCAAATATTTCAAATATACACCAAGTTATTATCAGTTGGTAGATGTTTCTTATCTCTTTGTATCTCTGACAGATGTTCCTCTGGAAACGCTGACCGTCTATCAAACATCTGAACATCCGGACCTGCAGAAGAACATCGCTGATTATTTTTCTCAGCAGGTTGAGATCTGCAGTCGCACGTGTGTTGGGTGTTTTCTCTCTGTCCGAGTGTTTGCCTGTATTGACCCATCTGTGTGCGTTTCTCCAGGGCATTCCCGCAAGTGTGGCGTTCTTTAGTCCATCGGGAGTGAAGTTTTGTGTGGATTTGATGAAGAGACTTTCTGGGTCTCAGCTGGACCAAATCAAGGTGTGATGAGATCAAAGCACAAATCAATGCAACATAATAACCAATGATGTTACACATAAGAAGCAAGCAAACCTTCAGAGAATATATGATTTTTATCAGAATGATTTCAAGCACACACAGGACTGAGAGAAGATGAAGTGAATGAGATGAATAACTTCTGTTCTGTTCTTCAGTTTGTGTCCATTGGACCGAGCACAGCGGACGCACTGAAGTCTCACGGACTCACGGTCAGCTGCTGCGCTGAGAAACCTACAGCCAAACACCTCGCCAGTGCGATCTCACAGATCCTAATGACCTCTGACCCCTCAGTTCTGAACAGATGAAACAAGACGAGACGAGATGTCTGTGGAGTTTAGAAAAGTTTTGCATGAGTTATGTCCACAGTGTGAGAACTGACATTTTCACTAAATAAAAAACACGTTTGGGTTTGTCATCATGACAGAAAAGAACTGTGGGAATAAGTTGTAATATTTCACAATATATACAAATTATATTTCAACAAAGAATCAAGAAAAATGCAGCCGGTTTTTTATTAAGATTTGCATTTGTTGTTGTTATTATTATTGGAGTATGATAGTGATATTTTTTATGATAGAATGACTTTTCTGGTTAAAAATCATAAAAGGCTGATTTTTCTTTATCCAAAATGTTTTCACTGTGATTCTGTGGTTCGACTCCTGCACCCCAAAAATGTTTAGATCTGTGTTTAATGTTGAATGTAAGTGATTGCTTTAGTGTGAACTTTGTTGTTTTCTTTAATACCTTTTTAATAAAGTTCAAAGAGATTAATTATATCCATAAAATAACTAAAAATACATTTGACAAAACTGTGTTATACAGTAGTTTTATTTCATTCAACTTAAGAGAATATTAATGTTTTAGATGTAACGTATCCGTCATGATGATAAATTCGTCACGCACGCGCTCAGGTGAGTTCTCGCATTAGTGCGAGTCGCGTGGAGTAGGCTTCCAGAGAGCGCGATGTGTTTGTGTGAAACCCCGCCCACTTCATTCATTACAGTATATAAAGTGTGTCGCGGGTCACAGAAGCTCAATATGAACTAACATTGAGACACACAGCAGAGCTTTAACGATGCTGGCTGTCATCCGGCTGATCTTCATCATCATCATCATCATCATGACGCGTGCAGAGAAGATCTTCCACAACAGAGATCATTCTGATGTTTACATGAACAACATTCATCAGACTGAAGCCATCACTGATACAAACACTGCTCAGGTGCACCTGCTCAACACACTCTCAGTCTTTCTCTCTAACTCTGTCTCTTTCTCTCTCTCTCTGGGTATTGTGTGTCTCTGTCTGTTTTTTTGTCCGTGATTTGTTTATTATTTGTTTACTTTTGAACAAACTCGTTTTCTAACTCCTGCTGTATTATTGTTATTCTAGAGATTTCTATTAAAGTATGGATTCATAAGAGCAGCAGACAGTGATGAACTTCAGAGCTTAGCAGAAGACGTAAGCGAGACAGAGGACAGCCTCTCGCTGGACCTGGAGGAGGGTGGAGCTGCATCCCGATCCATCAGCCCTGAACTCCCAAACCAGAGACCAGAGTTCATCTCAGCACTCAGAGAGTTCCAGAGAGTGTCCGGTCTCCCTGTGACAGGGGTGGTTGATGATGCCACCAAAGCTGCCATGAACGAACCCAGATGTGGCGTCCCAGACCACGACGAAGAAGAGCCAGAGCAGATCGAGTCCAACAGCATCTCCATAAACAACCCCACTGATGTCAATGAACTCAACATCTCCGCACACAACCACACTGAGATCCATCAGTTCAACATCTCCACACACAACCAAACTGAGGTCCATCAGTTCAACATCTCCACACACAACCACACTGAGGTCCATCCGTTCGACATCTCCACACACAACCACACTGAGGTCTATCCGTTCGACATCTCCACACACAACCACACTGAGGTCCATCCGTTCAACATCTCCACACACAACCACACTGAGGTCCATCCGTTCGACATCTCCACACACAACCACACTGAGGTCCATCCGTTCGACATCTCCACACACAACCACACTGAGGTCCATCGGTTCGACATCTCCACACACAACCACACTGAGGTCCATCAGTTCAACATCTCCAAACACAACCACACTGAGGTCCATCCGTTCAACATCTCCACATACAACCACACTGAGGACCATCCGTTCAACATCTCCACACACAACCACACTGAGGTCCATCCGTTCAACATCTCCACACACAACCACACTGAGGTCCATCAGTTCAACATCTCCAAACACAACCACACTGAGGTCCATCCGTTCAACATCTCCACATACAACCACACTGAGATCCATCCGTTCGACATCTCCACACACAACCACACTGAGGTCCATCCGTTCGACATCTCCACACACAACCACACTGAGGTCCATCAGTTCAACATCTCTACACACAACCAAACTGAAGTCCATCAGTTCAACATCTCCACAAACAACCACACTGAGGTCCATCCGTTCAACATCTCCGCACACAACCACACTGAGGTCAATGAACTCCACATCTCCACACACAACCACAATGAGATCCAACTGTTCAACATCTCCACACACAACCACACTGAGGTCCATGAGCTTAGTGCTGATGTTGGGAATAGCAGTGATACGTTCAATGACACTCATCATCAAATGAAATCTCCAGTGAGAAGAAAACGTCACCTGGCAGCACTGTTGAGGAAAAGACGAAAGAGAGACGTGAACAATTGGGCGGGTCACATGGCCTTCTCCCAGACTCTTTTGAGATGGCGTCTGATTGGAGAAGGTTACAGCAGTCAACTGCCCATTGATGAGCAGAAATATATCTTCAGACTTGCCTTTCGTATGTGGAGTGAAGTTTCTCCTCTGGAGTTTCTGGAGGATTTACATTCTCCTCTGGAAGACATTGACATCAGGCTGGGCTTTGGAACAGGTGAGTGTCACACAGTGTTTCTCACATCTGTAAGGAGGTTCCAGATAAGCCAGAATTTGTATCAATATAAGAGTGTAGGATAAAATCAACCATGAGCAGTGTTATGAAAGACTTTCTTCTGTCCACTGTAGGCAGACATCTGGGCTGTTCACAGAGATTTGACGGCGCAGGCCGTGAGTTTGCTCACGCGTGGTTTCTGGGAGACATTCATTTTGATGATGATGAACACTTCACCATTCCAAACACAGGCAGTGGGATCAGTCTGCTGAAGGTACTCTGATAGAGCAACTATAGCAGGTCTGCTGTGATGTGGACAAAATCAAGAATAAATACAATTCATTATCAGTTTTGGTATTGTGTTGTTGACTGATCTTTGTGTGTGTTGTGTTTCATTCAGGTGGCAGTTCATGAGATTGGACATGTTTTAGGACTCCCTCACATCTACCGGACTGGATCCATTATGCAGCCAAGTTATCTGCCCCAGGATGCGGGCTTTGAGATCGACTGGATGGACAGAAAGTCTATTCAGAATCTGTATGGTAAGAGAATTTGCAGTCATCGAGATGATCTTAAACACAGTGTCCTAACCGGCTGTGACTCGACGCTGGGACATTTCTATATTGAAACTGCTTCCATTTCTGCAATGTTGGAGCTGACAGAGATCTCATTCGATCAAAATCTTGAATGTCAGGAATATGGAGTACTGCAGGGATTTTTGTAGGTTAACTCAGAAGTTAGCAGGAAACTGTTTTCTTGCAAAAAGCCCTTTCATTTTTACCATAGGCTTTTGAGTTATTACAAAAAATAAGCTTTAACAAAAGTTTATGACACTAAAATTTTTTGACAAACAAGATAATCTTCACAAATAAACTTTTATGAAGTCAATTTAGGCATTTACACTTCAACATTCATTAAAATGTTACCGGTATTTATATGTGAAGATTTTTTTTGGACAAAGCATGATAGTCTATGTGAAAAACATGTTTCCGAATGACGAGATTTAGAAACGCCTCACGCTGTCATTAACCAATGATTACCGTCCTCTCTAATAACTGATGAGAGAAGGATGATGTGAACTCCACTGCTTCACTCCCATTGGTTGTTGCTCCCAAAAATCATTTGCATAGTTAAACTTTTCTCAACTTTCTCGTGTCCCCAGGAGTCGCCAAGCTTTTATTGAAATAAATGAGATTGCTAACTCTAACAGTCTAAATAAGGCATCATTGAAAGAGACCGGTAGCAAACAGAGAGAAAGTGGCTGGTGGTATGAATGAGGGGTTATTGCATCGCATCTAGTTAGGACAAAGTAGGCTGCTGTGTTAGAATGAAACCAGGTGCAATCTGCTTTGCTTTGAGATTGTTTCATTGTGTCCTTGAATCTCAATTTCGGTCTACCAATGGTACAGGAGCCTTCCTGTAGTTGTGAAAAGAGTATTTGTTTAGGGAGTTGATTGTCAGAAAATCAGCTGACATGACCTGCATATCTTACATTTCTCTGAATTAGTACATGCTGTGGAGTGAGGCTCGTTTGAGGATGGTGTCATTTGACATATGGTGCCACCATTTTACATTCATTATTTGGCGTAGATATCTCATCATGTATGTGTTAAGCTTGTGCTATGGCTCTGTAGAGCAGTGTTGAGAGGACGATGGCTCGGCACACAGCACATTTAGTTTTAAGGGATAAGTCTTTATTCTGCCAGACCCTGTTTTTGAGACTTCCAAACGATGAGGAGGCTTTAGCCATCCTTGCTTCCAGTTCGGTATCCATGTTGTTATCACTGCTGATAGCCGAGCCAAGATATTTAAACTTCGTTACTTGTGCCAGATTCTCACCCTCTATCTGTATTGTTTCGCCAGTCTCCACTCTGCTGGGAGGGGGCAGGTACATCATTTCTGTTTTCTTGATGTTTATCTTCAGGCCAAAGGCTTCGGCAAAACAAGCGACCCAGGAATTTATTTCCTGTGCATCACAGTGATTGTGGGCCACAAAGGAAATATCACCAGCAAACATCAGTTCTCATACAAGTAGCTTTCTGGTTCTCGTGGTTGACTTGAACTGCTTCAGGTTGAATAAGTTTGCACCAGGTCTTGTCTGTAAATAGACCCCTGTTCATAGCCTTGAAAGGCGTGATTCGGCACAACAAAAAGGAATATTGAAAAGGGTGTTGGGGCAACATGCACCCTTGTTTTTCTAGCCGTTGCTAACCTTAAAGGATTTAGATATGTCACCTTTTAAGTTAACAGAGGCGTTCATCCCAGTATGGAGTGCAGTGATGAGGTCAGTGAAGTGGTTGGGGCAGCCTAGCTTGTGTAGGATTTTCCACAGTGCTTCCCTGTTGACAGTATCAAACGCCTTTGTAAAGTGCACAAAAATCATATACGCCCTGCCTGAGCGGAAGCCACACTGGGCTTACGCCGATAGTCTGTTGAGCAGGATTCAAGCAAATACTTTTCCTGGAATAGAGAGCAGTGAGATGCTGCGGTAGTTGCTGCACAGTCGGCTGTCTCCCTTCTAGAAGATTGTCACAAGTTGGGCATCCTTCCTGTTCTGGGGGACCTCAGAACTGTTCCAGGCTTTACAGATGATGCTATAGAGTGCATCCATCGTTACAGGTCCACCATGCTTAATGACTTCTGGGTGGAGCCCATCTGAACCAGGAAATTTACCATCGCACAAGTTGATGGCCTTGGCAACCTCACTGGGATTGGGGCAAATTTCCAACCAGTGGGAGATTACAACTACCAAACTGTCCTAAGGCCTTTACCCATATGGTGTGATCCTGTCCCACTTGAGCATTGAAATCACCCATTACGATGATTTTATCATTGTTGGGTAAAATTGCCAATGTTTCACTAAGCTGGTCAGAGAATTTATTGATGGCATTAGAGCTCTGTTGGTCATGGTTGGTGCATAAACGGCAATCAGTGTACGATATCTGCTATTTGTGAGAGGCAGCCACAGTGTGATCAATCTTTCATTTACAGGCTTTGGCTCCTCTGTCAGTTTCGGCAATAGGTCATTTCTGACAGCAAGAGTTACACTTCTCTCGTCTGGAGCCTTGCCGCTCTAGAAGATGGTGTATCCAACTTCCTCCCTGATGGAACAGCTTTCAGCGAATCTGACTTTGCTCAGTGCTGCAATGTCTATCTTGTATTTTGCAAGTTCATGTGATATAACTGCGCTTCTCTTCTCTGGTCTGTCTGCGTTCTGCCCGTCTAGCATTGTGCATATGTTCCATGTTGTGATGTTCAAGTTTAAAATAGATTGAACCTTTTAATCCTGGGCGACTTCCTGCCAGTAATATTATGATAAAGCATATTTGGCTTGCGGTCCCAGGTGGGGCTCTGAGCTCAGATTAGACTGAATCCAGAGTACCCCCCCATACACACTTTAAATGAGATAGAAGTACCAGCAGAGAGTGAGGCGATAGGGTGGAGCAGGGATGCTGCAAAAAACTGTAAAGGGGCAGAAGTGAGGGACGGTATTTATATAGACCTCTTCACACTTATTGGTTGGATTACATGATGACCATGCTCCTCCCAAACTTTGTTAAATAAGCTTATTTTATTCTGCAGAAATTTAAAAGCATCATACAGAATTTGATGTTGAAATCTCTACAACAGCTGAAACGATGTGTGTCAGGATGTTTGTTCTCTGTGTGTTTTCACGTTCAGGTGTGTGTAAGGGTCGATTCAGTGCTGTGTTTGATTGGATCAGAAGAGAGCAGACGCCCTACGGTGAGGTCACGATCCGTTTTAACACCTACTTCATGCGGGATGGCTGGTACTGGCTTTATGAGAACCGCAATAACAGAACTCGATATGGAGATCCAGTAGCGGTGCAGGCCGGGTGGCACGGTCTGCCTGCCAGTGGAGTGGACGCTTATGTTCATGTGTGGAACCGCAAAATGGACGCTGCTTACTTCTTTAAAGGTAAAGACTTTTAAACACACTGCACAGAAAACATCATATCCCATCATGCAATGCATACAGACAGTGTTTGGACATCAGTCACTGAATGAAATGTGTGATGAGCTCATGTGACAACAAACAAACTAAAACATTTAAATGATGACTGATGAATAATGAAAGGGTAATGGGATTGATTATATGACTGTTGTATATGTAAGGTGTACAGTACTGGCGCTATGACAGTGAGAATGATCAAGTCTTTGCTAATGACTCAAACGGACGCTCGTACCCCCGTCTGATCTCTGAGGATTTTCCTGGTGTGATCGGACCTGTGGACACGGCGTACTACGACAGAAGAGACGCTCATATCTACTTTTTTAAAGGCTCACAGGTATGAGCTCTTTTTCTTCTACAATTTCATTTTCGCTTTTCACATTGAAACAGTGATGCTGATGTAATAACTTTATTAAATAGATATATTTACAGTGTTCTAGTTGTGCTGAAATAAACCATCTAGTAGAATATACATAGGTTGACAGGCAGGTATAGGAGATCCTATCATTATATTCAGATGCAATGATTGGATGAACGTTTCATTGTCCTCGTTTAAATACTTTATTCTTCTTTAATTTTTCGACCCCTTTCGTTATCGTTTGCTATCAGGAAAAGGTCTCTGTAAAAAGAGACTTTCAACCAGTATGTATCTAAGAATATTTCTTAACCTATAGCTTTAAATATCTTGTAGATGTTAAAGTGCCGGATCAGATGTTGGGTCAGTGTTGTAATATAAACGTTAAAACAGTGACATGATATTTATATTTTTAGGTGTATAGGTTTGATGTACGAAAGAACCGCTTGGCTTCATCTTCCCCTCAAAAGATCACTGAAGTATTTCCAGCCGTTGTCTTTGGTAATCACCCGGTCAGTAACCTGGACGCCTCTTATTTTTCCTACACACACAACACCATCTTTCTGCTGAAGGGAGCGTCATACTGGCGTGTGGTGAACAGCAGGGATCGCAGGCGGAAACCATCACTACCTCTGAATGCCGTTCTGCCCCGGAGAGATGTGGACCAGCAGTGGTTTGATATCTGTGACGTACACAGCAGCTCTCTGAGAACCTCACGCAGATGACCCAAAACTGATCTCTGGTCAGCAACATCAGTAAAGGTTCAATCCTGCTGTGGATCTGACAGAAAAACTCAATCATGTTTGAACAAATGCTTATATTCTGTTTACATGATCTTGCTTTTTCTATTTCAGGGATGTTGTGTTTTTAATCTCTGTGTTAGATGTTGTCATTAATCGACATGAACTGTAATGTGTCGTCCTTCCTCACACGTGTGCGATAAACAAACTTGACAAAAACATGTATATATTTATACTGTTGGCTTGAATGTGAATCCATATTTATTGTTATTTATTATTTGTTTTTATATGAACGAGCTGTACAGTATTAAATTATCAACATTAAAATAGCTTTATGAATGACTGAATATTGTTTTGTGTAAGACACTGCTGTGTCTGTTTGTCTGTCTGTGAGACAATTATTGAAACATCATCATATCAATGTCTTTAGAAGGGCACCTATATCATTGCTAAAACAAGGTTATTTTTCGTAATACAATGTCTTCACATGGTTTAAAAACACATTTTTTCCACATACCGCACATTTTTGTAACTCCTGATTTCCCTCTCTTCCTGAAACGCACAGATTATGTATAAAACTCATCCATCTAAAAAGCACTTTGTCCGTAATTGGCAACTTAATCTGTACGTTGTGATTGGCCTGAATACCTCTGACGTCAGCCGGAAATGTGACGCTCCTTACCATGTTTAAAAGATTCACAAATCAAACAGAATGATGTTTATTGATAATCTGAAGTATCAGAAAGTTTTCTGTGGTGGTTTGGGTTAGGGGAAGACAATATACAGTTTGTACAATATTAAAACCATTACGTCTATGGAATCTCCCCACAAAACATGGAAACCAGAATGTGTGTGTGTGTGTGTTGTGCTGGCCCTACCTAATAAGCAATAAAGGTCCCTGTGTCCACTAGGGGCCCCCCTTCCGTGGGTGAAAATAAAAGTACTTGCTTGTTGTGTCTGTCAATCAGGTGCATTTGCATAAACTGATTGTAATGAAAAGATGGCACTAGCAGTTTGGCGCAGAGAAGAGGAAAGAGGATGAGGAAGAAAGGAGCAAAATTAACAAGATATGTAAAACATTTTTGAAAAAAGGCTACTTGTGGTTCTGTACAATGACCAATTGCTTTAGTAAGCAAATTAAATGTTAAATAAAATGCCTGATGTTTCTGTCAGGGTTAGGGATTAATGTGGAAGAGGACAGAATATATAGTTTGTACAATTTAAATCATTACGTCTATAGAAAATCCTCATAAACCGTTCATGTGTGCGTTTTAGGGGCACTTTTGAAGTATTTTCCAAAGAATATACAAACATCTGATTCACTACTTTCACCTGCTGCAATGGTGTGAGCCACGACACAACAAGGTAAGGCTATAATTGCTATTAAAGCAATTATTTAATACAAAGACACCAGAATACAAGAAAATGGCATCTACTCCAGTAAATGTTTTGGACCCAATGCTTACGACAACCACTGCGTTTGCAACTTTTTTTTATCGCTGATGTTAACAGGTTACACCAGGGGTCTCCAATCTTTCTGTGAGCAAGGGATACCACCATGTATGAAACTATCTGAGGGCTACTTATTTGATATGTCTACTTAAAACTTTTTTGTTTTACTTGTTGATATGTTTGAAATGTTAACATGAATAAACGAATGTCAGCTAATATAAAAAAATGTAATAAAGAAATGTTACAATTTATTAGAAGTTATTAATAGATTGTGCTTTGGTGGGCAACTCACAGACTCTGTGCAGGCACCATGTTGGGACCATTGGGTTAAACTATTACACACAAACCAAAGGGATTTAAATCCGTGGAAATAAGATGTCTTTGGAAAACTCAAATATTATGGATAAAATACTAAGCAATGGTGTTGAATAATAAATGTGCACATGGTTTGTCTTACAGCATATTAAAAACACCACATATAGCATATAAACAACAACAAAAACTTGATTTTCACCACAGTGGGACTTTAATGTTCTGATCTTTACATATCAAGTGAACACATCTAGATGAGTTTGATTCTATTTATCATAAATCTCTATTATTAATGTCTCATTTCTTTCATATCATGAAATAATTCTCCAGATCACGTAAGGGTGTTTGCTTCACACTTCAGTTCTGTCTGATCGATGTGATGCTCATCTTCATTTTGTTTATTTGTGAGCTGTTGTGTTGTGCAGATCTTTCAGACTTGCTTATATTTCCAGACCTGAATTATTCAGAGGTTTTCTGCCAGCCACATGATAGCGTAACCTCAAATGAGGCACAATAAAATGTCTAGCAGAGCTCAGGTGAAACGTGATCTCCCCTCGCACACCTCCACACGACACATGAGCCATGAAACCAAACACCTGCTGGTCCCCTCGCTCCTCTTGTCTTACCTGTCCCGGCCATTTGTCTCGCGGTCTGTGTTCATCAGCATCATACGAACGGAGAAATAGTTCTCGTACTCATAAAGACGTTCGGTCGCTGGGGAAGGTTTGTTAACGAGGCTTTGTCCAAGAGCAACTGGACTCTCTTCAGGGATACTCTCGACAGGTGATGATCACTTCTCGCTGGCGCTGACAGAAACCTCTTCAGGAACATGATGGCTGTACGAGGAACCATTCCACCTCCGGATTACTACCCGTTTGATATCGCTCTCTCTGCCCAGCCACCTGAAGATCTGCAGGGGTTTTACAAGGGAAACCAACAGATGCTAAGCAGATCAGGATCGCATTATGGTTTGGCCGCAGGAGGGGTCAGGTCCGTTTGGGATCAAGGGCAGACTAGGGCGACTACTCCCGCGGCCGGTCCTGCGCCGCCTCCTCCACCCCCTCCTCCCCCACCCCCGGCTCATGAGATCAGCCGGCTGTACAGGGATTCTCTGGCTGCCAAGATGATTTCAGATAATCAGCGTGCTCGCAGTAGAGCCGCCTCACCCGCCTGCTTCGGCATCGAGTCGGCCGCGTCCAGGTTCCAGGCCGATCAGGGTCATTCTGTATACGGTGACATCAACGGCATCCCTCTTGAGTCCAGTCAGCCCCACTCCACCTGTATTGTGATGGATCCCACGGCTTCGGTCATGGACGGAAATCTCTCTCGAGGGACGGCAGCTTACGGCTCGGTAGCGAACCAGAGGATGCCCTATGACCCTGCTTATGACCCGAGTGCAGGAGGGACAGGTCCAGCGGCTGTTTCCGCAGACCCGAAGAGAAGTGCCGATCCGGGGTTCCTGGCCCTGCTGCGCTCCGAGGGACTGTCGGAAAGCACCATAAATCTGCTCCTACAGCAGGGGTTCGACTCCGCCGCCATGCTGGCCATGATGGAAGACCACGACATCCGCTCTGTGGCGCCAAACTTAGGACAGGTACGCGCCCTGTCTCGAGTGGTTCTCAGTTGTAAGACGGGCGCGACGGGTGCCGGCGTTCTGCGGGGTCGCTCCAACAGCTTCAGTCACCGCAACGATCTCTACGTTCAGCCTCAGGCCCTCGGCGCAGACGCTCACTTCATGCAACAGCCGCCCGGCGAGAGAGCGGGAGAGTTTCTGGGTCGCCGGCCAAGCAGCGCTCCCTCTCAGCATCTACTAGAAACAACAACATACCCGGCGGTTCGACCGCTAGCGGGTCTTCACGTCAGTCCCGGCGTTTACGCTACCGGTTTACCGCAGACGCGACCACTGTCCATGTACAACGCCCACAGCGGTCTCGGTGTGCCCACACAGCCATGTCAACCTAAGACCTTCTCCGGCACCTACGCTCCCATGGAGCTGATGAAGCGTCCACCAAACCTGCCTCCTCTATCTCCAAGTCAAAGTCCTCATCACAGCCCTCAGTTACTGCGAAAAGGAGGCGCTCCCCTGGATGCTGCGGTTCTCCAGGTGTCTTCTGCCCTACAGGCTCAGACCATTAATCCAAACAACAAGCTGACCCGTCGAACAGGACCGCCGGTCATCGTGTCCACAATGGGTTCTCCTGACACAAGTATCAGTCTTTACTCCTCTCTGCTTTATTCTGTCACCTCACACCTCCTGCTGTAACACAACTACATTTACTTGTTTGTTTTGTGCTCATTGTTTGTTTGTTTGTTAGTAGTTCTCTTATGAACACTGAATGTCTGTATTTAATGATACAGTTGCAGTAGAATATGGATTCAGTTTAAATGTTTTTATTAAGTTCTGCATGCATGTTGATATTGGATGTGCAAAGTGGATTTGGCTGAGTCTTCTGTTTTTAGATGTTTGTGTTCCTTTTCTGGTGATGTTTTGAAGTGTGTTCGAAGGATTCAATGTTTGTAATCCCAGCTATACTTACTGAAGGCTTTAAACAGACTTTATAAGGACTTTACACAGGCACTGGTGCTGGACGTGCAGTATTTATTCTGTCTGAATGATGTGTGGCTTTAACCTGCTTGAGTTCATCTGTTCAAATGTTCAGTCTGGGATTGTGTGTTATTCCCTACACAAGATTATTCAAACTGTACAAACATTCGATATAAGAACTACTGTGTGTGTGTGTGTGTGTGTGTGTGTGTGTAGTGGGAGGTGCTCATTGATGTCAGTCTTTAGTCTTGAACTCTTTTGGTTGGTTGGTTTCATGAGTAGTTTATAAGTGGTGTGGTTAAACAGGTCAGCAGCAGACACACACTAACCAATCTGAACACAGCACACCTTCAGTTCACACACACCAGGATATACAACACACTGCAGGTCAGTGATGTGTGTGTGTGTGTGTGTGAGTGTGTAGGATCATCTGAATCTTCTTACACTGAGAGATAAATAAGTGCACCACCTGTGGCTGCAGTGCATTATGGGTAGTGAAGATGTTTTGAAAGGTTAATTAGATTATGTACTGTAAGATGTGTTTGTCTAACCCTGTACAAGTTCATCCTGAAGAGAGGTGATTAAAGACGAGTGTGTCTGTGTGTGTGTTATTTGGGTTTGTGTCTCTGGACAGCTCAGCTTTATGAATTGTTAGTTTTAACGTTGTGTATAAGATGTTTGTGTCTGTAGAGCTGTCAGTGTTGAGTCTCTGAAGTGTGGATTTCTGTCAGTGTAAATAATTTATGTCCTGTAAACAAACCCACAGCTCTTGAGTATTGAATATCAACACACACACACACACACACACACACACACACACACACACACACACACACACACACACACACACACACACACACACACACACACACACACACACACACACACACACACACACACACACACACACACACACACAATCTTGATTCAGATTGGCTGTTTCTGTCAGAACTTCCTGTGTGATGTCACTACTTTAGCTCCTATGAAATCTCTTTAAGAGCTTCTGTAGGATGAGGTGTGTGTGTGTGTGTGTGTGTGTGTGTGAGTGCATGTGTGTGTGTGTATGTGTTCTCGTGAGAGTGTGTGTTTTTTTAAACACACACAGGTTTCAGCCTCCATTGAGAATTTCACACTTTTGTATAATTAGATTTTGGTCATATGTAATGTTAATAATAATAATAATGATTGATTATTGACATATCAGACCTGTTGTGTGTGTTCAGGTATCAGACCTCAGATCATGAACGGTTCTCTTCATCCTCGTCCTCTGGTGGCTCTGTTGGACGGCCGTGACTGTACCGTGGAGATGCCCATCCTGAAAGATCTCGCGACTGTAGCTTTCTGTGATGCCCAATCCACACAAGAGATTCATGAGAAGGTAAAAACACACAGAGATCCTCCATACAGTAAAAACAACACAAGTCAATATGATGTCTTCATTTAGATGAGTAAACATGAACTTGTGTGAGAAATCCACTGATCTACTGGATATAAATGACACATAAAACACTACATTAAGTATATCAGTCTTTTATGATGTGTTCATGTAAGTTCATTTCTACTTTTACTCGGGCAGAATACAAGATTTATAGCAATCATTAAGGTGAGCGTGACTGTAATGACACCGGTGGAAATAGATGGAAAAAAGCTTCATAATAGTTCAAGCAAAAATGAAAACAATCTTATGATTGAGTGTAGTAGTGTATGAAGCACATCAACATATATCCTACACAGAAAAAACACTCGCTTGAGAACTTGTGTCGAACTGTTTTTAAAGAGTTTATTTTCATTTTTGCTTGAACTATCACTTTAAGAACATACAAAGTCAGCATTATATCTCTGAATAAGTTTTTAAGCGTGACTTTAACATTCACTCAGTAAAATATAGAAACGTGCCAGATTGCATAGAAATGAAAGGTGGATCTCTTGACTCTTATTTATAGATCGCACTTTCAACACCAAAAGTAAAACCAAAGTGCTGTACAGAGAAGGATAAAAGATAAAACAAAAATAAAACTAATACAAAACATATAACAAACACAATTACAAAGCATTTTCAAACGCTACAGAAAACAAATAAGTCACCCAATGTTGAAGAGGACTTGACAGACAGAGAAAGATCATTACAGAGCCCAACAAATGTAATATAATCTACATAACTATATTATCAGTGCTGTATAAAGACCTTACATAATGAACTGTTATGTCTTTATTACCTATGATTGAGACATTTTTATCTACATACACCACGGTTCCCTTACATGGACAAACTGTATACATATTTGGAACAACGTTTGGGTTGTAGGAATAAACAAAGAGACTTCAGATATAAAACTGATACTAGTAAAGTTCTGTTTCATCATTAAAGTCTGACAACTTCCTGCTGATTTAATATAATGTTTGGGAATAACAATGTGGTGGCTTTGATATTGTGACATCACAAAAAGACGAGTGATGATTTCAGATAAACTCTGGTTTGTTGGGCTTAAAGTCTCTGAAGATCTTTGTGCTTTCTAGCAGGATCTAGAAGTCCTCATATTTTAACTTTAAAACCTTTAAAATAAAGTCAAGGGTTAAAGAGTAGATGTGAATGTGTCTCACTGTATCTGTGTGTTGATTGACTTTATGTCTGATATGTTTCAGGTGTTAAATGAGGCTGTTGGTGCGCTGATGTATCACACCATTACTCTGACACGAGAAGATCTGGAGAAGTTTAAAGCCCTCAGGATTATTATACTCATTGGCAGCGGATATGATAATATAGACATCAAAGCGGCTGGAGAGCTCGGTACTAAAACACACCGCAATACACACACACACTCACAGACATAAAGACATGATGTTTAGATGTGCTGTTAAATATGTGTACAGGTATTGCGGTGTGTAATATACCATCAGCTGCAGTGGAGGAAACGGCAGATTCAACTCTGTGTCATATTCTGAATCTTTACCGGAGGAACACGTGGCTTTATCAGGCCTTGAGGGAGGGCACACGCGTGCACAGCGTCGAGCAGATTCGCGAGGTGGCGTCAGGAGCCGCACGCATCCGTGGAGAAACGCTTGGACTCATCGGCTTCGGTTAGACGTACACAAACACTGTCAGACCTGTAAGATTGCAAACGCTTATTAGACGAATAAAAGTCAAATTGTCTTTGGTTGTGTTTGTTCCTAAAGGTCGCTCAGGTCAAGCTGTTGCCGTCAGGGCCAAAGTGTTTGGCTTCAATGTGATCTTTTATGATCCGTACCTGCAGGACGGTCTGGAGAGATCACTGGGTGTTCAGCGTGTTTATACGCTACAGGATCTGCTGTACCAGAGCGACTGTGTTTCTCTACACTGTAACCTGAATGAACATAATCATCATCTCATCAATGACTTCACCATCAAACAGGTATCGTACCACACACACACACACACACACACACACACACACACACACACACACACACACACACACACACACACACACACACAACTCACAGCGGTGTTCGTTTACTGCAATGAAAAACGCAGAGCAATGCATTATGAGTGAAGTGAGTTTGTAGTTCATGTCTGTCTATGATCTAGTCCATTCCCAAACTGTGAATGTTTTAAGAAAAATATATTTTTTT
Organism: Paramisgurnus dabryanus; assembly: GCF_030506205.2. NCBI lineage: Eukaryota > Metazoa > Chordata > Actinopteri > Cypriniformes > Cobitidae > Paramisgurnus > Paramisgurnus dabryanus. Next base: position 38,075,991 of record NC_133337.1, on the reverse strand, counting down.
AAGAATATGTTTTAAGAATCTATTGTACTGATGTGATGACTAGTTATAGTTTTAGTGCTAGTAAGCCTATTTAGAGGTGCAGATAAATTCAGGACTTTGTGTAGACATATTTTATTATGAGTATTATGAGGTGGTCCACGAAATTTCTTGATTTCAAATAGTGGTCCACACACACAAAAAGTTTGAAAAGCCCTGATCTAGTCTACTGTTATAGACAAACACTTTAACAGCAGCACAAACCTACAGAAGATCAGATTTTGGTCTTTCTCTTATTTAATAATGGGGAAAATTTTCATGACGTCATCTCGGACTCGGGGCTTGTCCAATCAAATCCTCTCTAGAATGACATCATCCTCACCTATCATGACCAACACTAACAGAGCACATAAGGTCTGAGAGTCATTAGCTTGTGTTAAAAACAATGAAATATGAATGAAAGGAAAGAGACGCTTAATGAGTTCTTCAGATGAACTGCTGAATATTTTGTATCTGAATGAATGAATGAACCCTGCTGAACAAACAGAGTCATTAAACTCATCTGTGTCTGTCTGCGTCTGCGTGTGCATCTGTGTGTGTGTTAGATGCGTCAGGGTGCATTTCTGGTGAACACATCACGCGGTGGTCTGGTGGATGAGAAAGCTCTCGCTCAGGCTCTGAAAGAGGGACGAATACGTGGAGCTGCTCTTGATGTGCATGAGACCGAACCGTTCAGGTAAGACACACACACACACACAAAATATTAATATTCCTGATTATTTCCAGTTTAAAGGTGGTGTGTGTAAAGTTTAGCGCCATCTTGTGATGAGATTGCGAATTGCAACCAACAGCTCACCCCTGAATTTCAAAGCACATATGGTAGCCGCCACAGGGCAAACATGTCGTCTGAGACAACATAATAATGAAACACGCTCTGTAGATCAGTTTGGACGTTTAGGGCTACTGTAGAAACATGATGCGCCTTACATGTAAGGAGACCCGCCGTGCATAGGTGATAGAAACGGCTGAATCTAAAGTAATAAAAACAATACCAAGTCTTTATGCACCACTGATAATATTGTTATGTGGAGATTATATTGCATTTCTGTCATTAGACCTTCTAAAAGTTACACAATGCACCTTTAAAGAAAAACACCACCAATATTTTATTATGATCTTACCTCAACTTAGAAAAATTAATACATACCTGTCTTTTTTCAATGTGCGCACTTAATCTTTTTACAGCACGTCGTGAATGTATTAGCACTTAGCCTAGCCCCATTCAATCATTAAGATCTAATAGGGGTGGGCGATAATTTGCCTGTCAGACGTTTGTATCTCATTAACTGACAGGATTATAGAGGAGTAAATCAGGGTAAAATCAATGTAGCATCTAGTGAATTGCATGCCACAGTGTTTGCACTGTTTAAACCGTTTCTGTTTGTGCGTCTCTATCTGTTTGTGAAGTTTTGCACAAGGAGCTTTGAAAGACGCCCCGAATCTGATCTGCACTCCGCACACGGCCTGGTACAGTGAACAAGCATCATTAGAGATGAGAGAAGCGGCCGCCACAGAGATACGTAGAGCCATTACAGGTGCTGCACAAACACACTCACACATACACACAAAACACACACACACACACACAAACACTCTCACACACATGGCTGAAGGTTCGACTCTATTCACAACAGTCTCTTAGGACACAAACATTGTTTGTAAACTGTTGTATGAATTAAATGAATCTTTATGCAGATGCAGATGCTTTTATTCAAAGTTTTTTGACTCTCTTGACCAATCAGCATCCAGGACCATAACACATGTGTAACTAATGTAGAGTTTAACTTGATCCTCACTTTCTCTCTCTCAGGTCGAATTCCAGACAGTCTGAGAAATTGTGTTAATAAAGAGTTCTTCATGACCTCAGGACCCTGGAGCGTCATCGATCAACAAGGTGTTCATCATGAACTCAATGGAGCTCCATACAGGTACAACACCCCCACCCCCACACACATAATCACATTACATGAGGAAATCTCTGAGCCCCACCCCTATCTGCTTCTTTCACACAGCCAAGTCAACCAATCACTGCACGCCATTACTACAGGCTCCGCCCCCCACGACAAAATCAATGCTTGAATGAGCAGCAGGTAAAAACTAAAAGACTACAGATGTCTGTCTGTCTAGTTGTCTGTCTATAAAATTTTCTGCTGTTTATCGCTGACCTTTGACCCCTGATGGACCTCTCTCATCCTAAGAAGTGTTAATATCATTGTTACAGTGTTTCTACCCACCTCTTGTATTTCCAAGGACTGACCTTTGGCCTCTGCTGTAGGTCATCAGTTGTGATGGGTGTGGCATCAGGGGGCGTTCCTGCAGGTTCAGGTGCACTGCCAATTGTCCAATCGGTGCCCTCGACACATACAGAGAGCAGAGATGATGTGACAGAGCAGAAACACTGAAGCTGAACTCTGATCTCTACAGACAGATACATTTCTCTTATTTACATAAACATTATTCAGGACTCATGAGGGAGTTGAAGTTTTTGATCTGCACAGAAGCTCCGCCCTCATCACAGGAACCCTCATCTATTGAGCGCAGCTGTATGGACACACCCACTTTTAAAAAATAAATAAATCCAGAATGTTTGACCATCAGCAGGTTCCACTTTATTCCAGGCCACACCTACTAATCTATTATTTCAAATGATTGACAGCTCACTGCTGATTGGCCTGCACACGCAGAGTTTGGCGGATTCTCGTGTGTTTGTTTGTTAATTTATTATTAGAGATGATTGTTTGTAAACAGGTACACGGATTATTATTTTTTTGGTCCAGCAGATCAACTTGATTTTGTATTCTGTGAGTTTGTGGTTTTGTCATCTGTTTATTCTGCTATGACTCAGGTTAATCACAATTATCACTTTTATATCCTCATTTTGTGTTTTAAAGAAGAGAGAAATGTTGAAGTAAAATGATCTGCACATTCCTGTTTGATTGATTTTAGTGTTTTATAGAGCAACATCGTAACGTTTCTAGAAGAACTGAAGATTTAAAAAAACATCTTAGGTTTCTATTGTTAGATAAATCTTCTCTCATTTAACCAGTGGTCCTCAACTGGTCTGTTGATGTGGACAGCAGAGGAAAGAAAAACAATTCAACTAACCATGACAATTAGTTTAGACAGACAAATTAAACAGCATAACTTGCCAAGAATATTATTTTTAAATCTTTCGATATTGATGTCAGCGTTTAAACTTCTGTTAAATGGGAGAAGCTAGTCAGTCAAATCTCAAAAACCTCAAAAAAGTGAAGATCTATGAAAACTACATGAGCTGAAATAAGAAAGCAAGTCAAATACAGCAGATAAAACAGATTTATCATTCTGTGGATGAAGATGGTTTGTGTCCACATTCAATCTGTTTGGTGCTCTGAATTACCCCAAGTTCATTTTAATAGTTCACATCAAGACATTTTTGTTTCAATTTTGTATGATAACTGCAGTAATAAATTGGATGTCCTCATACAAAAGCCCTTTGAGAACCGCTGCTGAGAAACAGTTCTGTCTTTGTTCTTTGGTTTGGTTTGTTGGGATGTGTTTGTTTGTCTGTCAGACAGAAAGAGATGCAGAAGTGTAAAGATTTCTTTCTTGTGATTGTTTCTGGTACGACTGGAACATTTTCTGTTCAGAGTTCAAATAAAACATGCACTTCCATTTTAAGAATGTCTATGCCTGTTTTTATGGACCTATCATGATTCAGAAATGTACCCTCCGTGTAGCACATCCATTTACCACTATTATTAATGTCGCAATATTAGTACACCTTATTCAAAACTATTTAATTCATGTGGTTAAACATTCAAACTGTCTTAAGATAAAGTTATAAAGTTTTTATTTGCTATCACAAATACGCCACGATCGATTCCTAAGCAATTTGCACGTCAGAAAGCAATGCTTAAAAGGTTACGAAATGTTTCGTTCTTGTAAGAATGGAAGTGATTTAAAATGTTTACAAGTTACACAGTGAATAAATAAATGTACAGAAGATGACGAGGGGCAAACTTACCGAGAAGTTTTCTACTGACCTCAGAGCTGACACCGCATAGATGACATCAAAGTACCGCGAGAACGATTCGAAAAATCCTACGGAACAGTCTGATTTCACATCGCTCTCGCGGTACTTTGTAGAAGTCGAACACATCTTTTTTTATGTTGTATATTTTTATTTTTTCATATTGGCAATATTCTTTAACTTACACATTTATTAACCTTATATCACTGTTATATTACAATTATAGTGATAAGATAGACAGATATGCTATTTTTATGACACGCCCCTGTATGACGTCAACGCAACATGGCAGCTTACTTGAACCGGCTGCACCACATTTCACTGTATGTCTCAAACGTGGATAAAGTAGCTCATGAGCTCGTGTCCCGCTTCAAGTTTAACGTGTTTGCGATCAGACTGACAGAGCGCGTGAAGCAGCTCGCAGTGCGCAGAGGATCGGCGGTGTTTGTTGTGAACGAGAGGGCGCGTGGAGCGCAGCAGAGGTTGAATGGGCATCAGTCACGTGTGTGGAGTCCTGTCAAAGCCACACATCATCAACAATTTGAAGGTCTGTACGGAGCCCCTACACACTACCCAGTGGACACTGTGAGTAATGTTTGTTTTGAGGTGTCGGATGTGGAGAGTTCGTCCACGGCTCTGCGTGATCAGGGCTGTGAGTTTGTCCTGCCGCCCACTCAGGTGTACGATGACAGAGGGTCGGTCACCTTCTCCGTGGTCCGGTCTGTAGTGGGTAATGTGTGTCACACTCTCATTGACACGTCTCGATATGATGGTGTGTTTCTGCCGGGTTTCCAGCAGACTGCAGACGGCAGCTCAGACTCCTACTGTCCCATTACTCACTTTGATCACATCACATACGCGTGCACGAGGAGAAGCACGCCGGACATCACGCGCTGGTACGAGAAGAACTTTGGCTTCCAGAGGTTTTTCATTGACAGGTATCAGTCAGTCTGATGATGATGGACAGCATCTCACATTAATCAACTTTATTCAGAGTTTTCTTTACAACGTGTGTGTGTGTGTTCGCTACTCTCACTAGTTTTGGTTAAATGCAGAGGTCACATTTCGAGTATGCTTTGCATACTTGACAAACTTGTCACTTTTTTTTCTTTTCTTCCCTTTGCAGGAATGAAGATGTGGATGAGGGATATATTCTGAACCAGGACGGCATCGGCCTGCGTCTCACTGCTATGGATTATTGGAAATGTAGTGAGTCTGGAGTGAAAGTTCATTTTAAAGATCAAAAGGAAACAGACTGCAAGTTTGTGATGGCAGAGTCTCTTCCTGAACAAGGTGCTTTTATACACATTAAAGCAAAAGTTGCTTGATCTGAGAACATTACAGTACATTTTCTGTTCACATCATGCATGCAATAATCTCTTTAAACTCACAGATTTTTACAAATGGAGTTGTTCTGCTGTAGTGATCCATTATACTCTCATTATATTATGTGTTTTAGGATTACTGTGTTGACCAGTCAGCATCCAGAACTAAAACTGTCTAATGAATTATTTTTTTTTGTATTTTTCTTTCAGGCAGGAACCAGGTAGACACATTTCTAGAAGAGCACAGAGGTGCAGGTGTCCAGCACATAGGTCTTTACACTGAGGACATTGTCTCCACAGCTCAAACGCTGACCTGCGCCGGAGTTCAGTTCTTCTCACCCCCTCCCACCTACTACACTGAGGTCAGTCTGTTACTTAATGTCAGTCATGATAGCCAGAAATACTGAAGATTCTTGGAGTTCACGTACGGCTCGTATGGCAACTGTGTGTGTGTGCGTGCGTGTGCAGGTGGGGAAACAGCAGGAGATTGTGGAGGCAGGTCATGATCCTTATGCACTGAGTCAATACGGCATCCTCTTGGACACAGACGTCCACGCAGATGACATCAACGCTCCCAGCCAACGGTACGACCACGTCAGCGGAGGTTCCGGGATGTTTGTCTGTAAAAATCATCTTTTGCTTGATTTGTATATTGATGTTTTTTTTTGTCGCCTCTGTGCTCACAGGTATCTGCTCCAGGTGTTTACCAAACCCATTTTTGGAGAGGACACCTTCTTCCTAGAGCTCATTGAACGGAGGGGAGCCACAGGCTTCGGCGAGGGGAATATTCGTGCGCTCTGGAGATCTGTGCAAGCTTACATGAATGGAGACCAGGAATCAGAGCGTAAAAACAAACAGAGCAGACAACCCTGATCCCATTGATGAATGTGTGTGACAACAACAGTGGCACTTTCAGACATTATATTATATAGACTTCAGATGCTTGGTTTAGGTGTGAGTTTGGTAACTGTGATGGTCTGATCAATTTGTTGTGATCAAATCAGTTTTCAGGACCTTTAAGATAAGAAACAAGCTCAAGTTCAGGGCATTTCCTATATCGGGTTCAGTAAATAAAGCATCATGTGAGCTGAAAAATGTATGCGTGAGGGTTCATACTGTACTGTACTGTAATGCACTGTATTGTATTTTCACTGTGAAATATCAGCTGTAATGTTGTGCTATTATCAGATACATCAAAGCCTCCAAACTGTTTTATAAAATACTTTTTATCACCTGACCAATTATATGAAAATGATGATAGTTTCATTCTTCAACAAATGAAGTTTCTTTAACTAAGTTCAGAAGAAATGTGGTCAGAAGAGCGCAAAGAGGTCTCTATACAGAGCCGTCCCTCATATCTGTCCCGTGATGTTTTTTGCAGCATCCCTAATTCAGCCCATTGCCTCAATCTCTGCTGGTACAACTATCCCAGTTAAGGGGGGGGGGGGATTTGGGTTCAGGCTAATATTCTGAGCCCTACCCTCGGACAGCACACCAAATATGCTTTATTATCATTTTACCCTATTAATTACATGTTAATGCACACTTGTGAATCAGCTTTAGTGATCACCTGGGCATCTGCTGTTAAATGACTACCACAAATGTGATTTAATAACATTTTAACAGCTCAAGAAAGTGTTTCCAGATGATGTGTGAGACTGAATTAAGATTGTTTTAGAAGTCATGTGGTTTGTGTCAAGAGTAAATAGGAGACGTGTCCCACTTTTTAGCCTAGTGAATATTTTGCAGAAATATATTAACTTAAAGTAGCTTTCAATTTAGACATGAAACCAGATGTTGACTAAAAAGCTATTGAACATTCCTGATACAGTTTAACATTTAAGATGAATCTAAATGCAGGGATGTTGTCACACCATATAATGGAAACCTCTTGCTTACACTAATTATAGAAAAACATCTTTCTGAACATTTCTGTATTTATTTTAAACGTAATACAAGCACTTGAATTTACAAAATTTAAACAAAATAATTAACTGCATGAATAAAGACATTTTCATTATATATTTTTATTTAATATTTGTTAAAAACACATGGACATGTAAAGTTTGACAAGCACCATGAACCACGATTTTTGTCATGACACTTTTACATTGTATATATATTGTTTTATTAAGTCTAATGGTTATGTGTTTTAGTTGAAAACTGTGCTTATGTGATCTGTCTTTAACATAAGTGATGATATCTTATTGTGTGTTGAATTCTTTGTTATATATGTACTGTAATAATGAGATTTCAGATGTGTACTGTAGATGGCGCTGTAGATCATCACACAGTTTCTGTTCTTCACAGATGTAGAAGAAACTTTCACGACAACAAACTGAAACCTGATTAAACAACACAGGCTGTGGAAAATCTGGAAATTGTCAACTAAACCGGTATCAGTTTTAGACATACTAAACAACTGTTTACCTTTAACAATGAATATGAATAATAACTATTTAACTTTTGTTTGTCTTATGCTGTGGTTTGTGTGTTTACATCTTCCATACCTTTCAAGCATACCTTTCATATACAGAACCAGCTTAAAACTGAGCTCAATTTCAGTGACTTTACAGCAATCACATTTATAAGAAAAGAGATAGTTGATGCTTTTGTCGTTTGGATTCAACCTCATGGCAGACATGAATTCACGGTTTATTTACAAATGAACAATTCAAAGTTACATAACTAAAGACTGAAGTGTAAAACACAACACTATTTGAAACATACTAGTACATGTTCATTGGACATTCGTTGTACTGTGGTAATCGTCATGTTTTTGGACATAGCAGGATGGCTATGGTAAACATTACATGCTACCACACAGTGCCGTTGAGTTTATAAATGAGCTTTACTACACTGTTTATTAATGAGGTTTCTGTAAACAATTAACGTTAGCAACAGATGAGATAAAACGTACAGTCAATTTATGAGATGATTATCATTAAAATAAAACCACAGAACATCATCAGTGTTTCCTGAGATGCGCGTGTTTGTGTCGTGTTGGACGATTCCATTCCGGTGAAGGGGAATTTTTACTTTGAATTATTAACTGTGCAGAAACACTCTGTCAACGTTTATCGGCAGTTATTATTAACTTCCGTGTTTATTTACGTGTTTCATTCTCACTTATTGGGTTTATTAGAGCTGTGTGTCTGTGTTTTGTGTTGTACTATGATTCCGCGTCCCCCTCTTTTCCCCGCTGATGTTGCAATAGCTCAAGCGCGCGCGCGTGTTCTCCGGGCTCGAGCTGCGGCGGGATGAGGATGATCTGAGCGATCAGCTCCCGCGACGCGACGAGACGCGCCGCTCGCTGTCTGCGTGAGTATTTTGAGAAGTAGTTTGTGTGTAGGACTTTATTAAAGTACATTACATTACTTTAGGAGTATATTACAGTGTTGATGGGTTTATTTCCAGCTGCTCGCGCTCTAGTGTGCGCGCTTCACGAGACTGTCAGGGCCGTTAGTAGCTTTTGTTCGCAGCGCGAGCTAAAACACTTTAACCAAGTTCTCTAACTCAGTGTGAAACTCGATAAAAGTTAAATAAACTAGTTTCAGTTCAACAGTTATGAGTTCAAAAGTGAGGTGTGAAACTCGATACCAGTTAAATAAACCAGTTAAATAGAATAGTTTCAGTTCAACATGACAATAAAATTGAGGTGAGGTGAACACGGAGCTGAAGTGATCGAGTCCTCAGTGTGATTAATAATTCAATGCGATTAATATTCAAGTGTGCAATCATTAGTGTTCAGTATTATTGAAGTATTCAGTTTAGTTGGTTTATGTTACTAAATTATTTTAGTGACGAATATTCATTATTACTGGTGTATTATATGAGGAAAAGAGAGCCAGAGAATACGAGCAGTAGTTTGTTTCGTGTTTAACGGGTGTGACGGTGTTTATTTCTTCAGATCAAGACTACACGAGGTTGTGTTCAGGCCATATGCAAATATATATGTGTGTGTGTGTGTGTCCTGTGAATAGGAGGCTTGTTTGAGTGACATGCAGTATAAGGTCTTCATGAGAAAAACTCTTTCAGGTTACGGTTAGTGTGTGTGTGTGTGTGTGTGTGTGTGTGTGTGTGTGTGTGTGTGTGGTAAAGGGTTACCAGACTAATTCTGTTATAATCATCCAAACCGATCATGAGCCCCATTCACTTCCACAGTAGGATAAAAGAATACTTTTAGAAGCGAATGGGGCTTATGATCGATTTGGTTACAAATTTTCCTCAAAATATTTTCCTTCATGTTCATCAGAACAAAGACATTTATACAGGTTTGTAACAACATGAGAGCAAGTAAATAATGACAGAATTGTAATGTTTGGGTAAAGTATCCCTTTAATAGTGTTGGTTGGTTGTGTGTGTTGTCTCAGAAACAGAACAACATTTCCCAGGGCAAATTCATTTCCTATTGTAGGAAATTGTTTGGGTTAATGTTTCTAGTTGGGTGTATCTGGTTAATAAACGTCATGTTGTCATTGTTAGACACTGGAAAGAAAACACAGAACAGGTTTTACACAATTTACTG